>NC_136482.1:189019176-189181676 GCF_053919585.1 Euprymna scolopes
AAACGAATTAAACTATTATTTCCCCCATTTCTACATAATACTAAATTCCTTATAACTCCAAAATGTTCCTAATATTATAATCTTACATATCTACATGTATATAAAAGGGACTTTGCCTGTGAGTGCGTGGGTTCGATACTGTGGCCGCCGAAACGGCTGGGCCGATTTTTAAAAATTTCACATAGATGTATTTTATATGCCTGCGATGAGTTTTGTATCGGGATATCTTTGATAATATCAAAATCGATAATATAATAATATAATCCGATCAAAGAATGAACAGTTTAATTTTGACCTGAGTTAACACCCTACTACATCATAAGTGCATTTCAGAAGTTTTATCTCAGCACAAGCAGAAAGGCGTATAAAATGAAGAGTAGATTATTTGAAGGATGATATTTGATTTTTGCATTTTAAACTTTAAATTCAGGTCCCTTCAGTTTTTGACAGACTATGGATACGCATTGCGCGTGAAATTTTTGTGGCAGGAAGTGCAAAATCTCAAAACACACCTCTCCTGAGTCGACATTGTTAAATAACAGTGCCAAATGAAGTTTATGTACAGGAAGACTCGAAATAAATGCCGAAATAAGTGAAGAGCACATACAGCGCCTAGAATTCCCAAATGGTCACCCATCTGGTACTAACCTGGCTAAACGTTGCTTAATCGGTGATCTTACGAAAATCGGTGTGTCAACGCGATTATGCCGTATATTTATATTATAATATATATATATACTAGCATTTCAGCCCGGCGTTGCCCGGGTGTTTGGAGGTGTATGTTGAGCAAAAAAAAAATAGCGGTCAATTTTTTTTTAATTTGACCCCTATTATGACCCCTTAAAATTGATAGTTTCGGGCTCAACTCACTTTATTAAGTAAGATCCAGGTTCAAGGAACCTATATCTAAAATTTCAAGGGTGTAGACCCAAAATTGTCGGAGGAGTTTGGTAGAGTTCTTAAAGGTCAAATCGTTGAAATTTGACCCCTTAACAGCCAAATTTCTGGCTGACACCCGTCAAATCGATTTTGCCAAATCTCAGTACCCGGTATTTCAAATTTCGAGTCTATAGACTAAAAATTGACAGAGTTATTGCGTAGGGAAATGTACACAGACAGACAGACAGACACGTTCACTTTTTATAGATATATAGATAATATCATATATTTAATTATTATAATATTTATATTTAAATGAAAGCCGCTACATGAAAATAATTTTATAAAATCGACAGTAGATTTTCTAGCGTGCAATATCGACTAAAATGTATTGTGAATTAAGTGACTGATAGAAGGCGTGTAAAGTCTCTTATTAGAGCACTGCAGGTAGTTCCGAACTAGAGCAGAGAATCGATTTGATTAAAAATGAACGATTTCACCCATTTCGATGACAATAAGTGTATGGTTGAGTGAACCATTCATTGATTATTTTCAATTCCAGATAATGGCGGGTTTCCCTACTATCGTCTATACATCTATTTTATTTTTACGTCTTGAAGAATTTTTTTAATCATCGAAGTTATCATTTACATAAACATGCTATTTCAAACTTAAGCGTACCAGTTACACGGAAACATAATTTTTAATACCAGCTGGGCACACCGAGTTAAATGTTTATTAAATTCGCCTGTGATAGACCAAACGGCACATCGTTTCACAGAAGTGTGAGGACGCACGTTGCAATTAACATTTCTATACAGAGTCTGTACAGATGGCCGCTATTAATCACATAATACAAAGTATATCAGTATGGTGGAAGCCGAATAGTGTAGTTTTGATTTGTGTCTTTTGGGAAAACGGAAGAGGAATTCGAACGCTTTTAAAAGAAATAAAAAGATAACAACTTCAGCGTGAAACATTCAATATGCCGTCTAGATATTTCTGATCTTAGGTATCTATTCACTTTTCCTCGTCTGCTTTACTTCCAAATTTCCGGACTATACATTATCATGGATACTGCACAAGCATAGTAGACCCTCATCTTATTTCCGCTAAATCGTTGACAATCTGGTGAATGTATGCCCCCTGATTTATTGATGTGAGTTCCAAGTTTTATATACTAGTTGGCATCCCTAAATCCAAACAAAAAGATTAACATACTAGTTGATTTCAAAAGAAATGAACTAGTGTATGTTAATCATAGTGTAATCACGTTACCAATCAAAAGAAATCTACTAGTGTATGTTAATCATAGTGCAATCACGTTACCAATCAAAAGAAATGAACTAGTGTATGTTAATCATAGTGTAATCACGTTACCAATCAAAAGAAATCTACTAGTGTATATTAATCATAGTGTAATCACGTTACCAACAAAAATATCTACTAGTGTATGTTAATCATAGTGCAATCACGTTACCAATCAAAATAAATATACTAGTGTATGGTAATCATAGTGTAATCACGTTACCAATCAACATAAATTTACTAGTGTATGATAATCATAGTGTAATCACGTTACCAATCAAAAGAAATCTACTAGTGTATGTTAATCATAGTGCAATCACGTTACCAATCAAAAGAAATCTACTATTGTATGTTAATCATAGTGCAATCACGTTACCAACCAAATGAAATCTACTAGTGTATGTTAATCATAGTGTAATCACGTTACCAATCAAAAGAAATCTACTAGTGTATGTTAATCATAGTGTAATCACGTTACCAATCAAAAGAAATCTACTAGTGTATGTTAATCATAGTGTAATCACGTTACCAATCAAAAGAAATCTACTAGCCGTAACTTGAGTTCCGTTCACATGCCAAAACACTAGCGAATAAAGTAAAGGGAAGTGTTTCCCTGTTTCATTGACCGGTATAATTTCCCACGAATTAGATATAGACAGTAGTAGTTTTGACTAATCAAACCATTAACGACTGAGAAGTATTTATTCCAATACAGTGTTCGAAATAAGAGTCTCAGTCTTTTAGAAAGCGTGTTTATCTTTTAGTCAAATCAATGCAGTACTTATCTAAAAAATATAGACTTGTTTATTTTTTACAAAGATTTTAACGAATATAAAACGAAATAAAAGTTGGCACACAGAATTGGAAAAAATAATTGTTTCACTATTTAAGCAGTTAATTATGTAAATACTTATGTATCTATTTACTTTTTGCCTTAAGAGATTATATTTTCAAAAATAATATATTTTATGTAAATGCTCTTTATATAAATGTCAAATTATATTTGCAAAAATAGCCTTTCGACTTAAATTAATTCATTTATTATTTATTTAAATATTACCAACAATAGTAGTAAATTAACTTCTAGTTTGATGTTGTCATATATTACCGTAAAAAACAATTACGACTTCATTCACTTCACTTCTTTGAGTATTGTCATGGTAAGTGCGGTATTTGGGATAGACATCGCGAACTCCCCATCCTTAGAACGGCTTTCGGAATAGACATCTAAAACTCCCCATGTTAGAACGTCTTTCGGAATAGACACCTCTAACATTCTCATATTTAGAACGGCTGTCGGTGTAGACTACCACTTTTTCTTTGGGGAGGGTGGGGATAAATAATTCTCCCAGATTTTACCGTTATAATCGTGTCAGCATCCTCACCCACAAATGGTAAAAAATGGGTTTGGCAATGTCGACAGAAGAGAAGTATAAGTGTTTATTGCGCGTGCGTACACACCTGATAGCAAATGATCTCTGAAAGTACTTGTCTTCGCAAAATTAGAATGAGATTTTATTAAGCTACAATGTCGAAAACTTTTAAACGTTATTATTCTACTGAAAAATATGGAGGTGCACCTAATATAAACATTACCCCACCTATAAAAAGTCCAATGTAATGTGCTTCCTGTGGGAGAACTGTATTTTCCCCACATCTAGAACGGACCGTGTGTCTATGTCTGTCCTCTGCCATTAAGTAATGATTCTTTTTATTAGTATTATTATTGATTTTTGGCAATAAATAATTTTTTAAATTATACGAAATCGAATTTCAATTTTGCAAAACCTCCAAAATAGACTCTCAAGTTATATAAATTTGAAGGAAAAATAATTACACACACGCACACATACACACACACAATCGCGCATACACTCGCGCGCAGAACCAAGCCCACAAAGACACACACAAACACACACATAGTTGCTAACACACTCGCAAACACAAACACAAACAAGGAAACACATACACATACATTTGCGCGCACACATGCAAACATACGCACACAAGCAATGAAACACACACGCATACA
This sequence comes from Euprymna scolopes, assembly GCF_053919585.1. Classification (NCBI taxonomy): domain Eukaryota; kingdom Metazoa; phylum Mollusca; class Cephalopoda; order Sepiida; family Sepiolidae; genus Euprymna; species Euprymna scolopes. The sequence goes on from NC_136482.1 coordinate 189,023,396, forward strand.
CACAAGCAATGAAACACACACGCATACACACACGGGTTTAAAATAATTTTTAATACGACAGTGTTTTTAAACCCGTGTATGTATGCGTGTGTGTTTCATTGCATGTGTCTATGCGTGTGTGTTTCATTGCTTGTATGCGTATGTTTGCATGTGCATAAATTAAAAGAAGAAATTAGTAATTTTATAAAACACTGATTTTTCGAATAATAAGTGATGCTAAGCATGGTATATATTTATGCGACTCTATCGGTACTTTTCTTTTTCACCGGTTATATGTTATAACAGGGGAAATTTATTTTATAGTTTGACTAATTCGGACACACACACACACACACACACACAAACACGCACAAACGGGCACACACAAAGCCGCGCATACACCCTTACGCGTATACACAACCCTTCCCACACACACAAACAAAGAAAAACACAAACACACACAGGTATAAAAATCACTGTCGTATTAAAAAGCAACCAAATAAATTTAAGACACGTAAGTCATTGACGGATTGAATGAGTGCATCCAAAACTAACTCAGAAAAAAAAGTGACGGAAAGGATGTCTAAGAAAGTCAACGGATCGTCTCATAATTTAGGACTCTAAAACCAAACATTACTGAGAAGAAAAATTGTATAGCGTAGTAAGAGATTAGTTCATTTTTCACCTCATAATCAAGGACGCTTCAACGAAACAGAAAAAAAAGTCATTATATATTTTGACAGCTCATAATGTAGGACGGTGAAAGCAAACATTAAAAAAAAAGAAAACAAGTCTCGTTTAGTAAGAGATTAGTTTAATCGTGTAGAATGAGCGGCCATATTGTTTAAGGTTTTACGTGTTCGTTTTTTGTAAGAATGCTGGTATTCCAGAATAATAGAATTTTATGCTTTCAGCTAATGAGACTCGCCGGAAATTATAGTGTGGAGAAATCATTGTTTTCGAATAAGGAACTGTATAGGTAGTTGTATGTGTAGGAGTCTGCATTGCATTTAATAAGGGTGTCAGGTAAAATTATTATACTGTTTATATAATAATACAGTTTCGACTGGTAGCGATGGTAGTACTTTTGATTTAGAGGGGAAATACGAACTACTTCGTCTAAACAAGTCGGCGTTCCTGATGATGGCGCTCGTATAAAGTGATATGGGATTTTAATATACAGAAAAAATGTTCAAAAGTTACATAAGAATGTGGTTTATAGTTTACACATAATAAATTAGTATGTGGATCTATTATTGCAAATCTACGGTAATTTGGTCCAGAGGGGAATTTCTGCAATCAAATATGACATACAGGATATTAAAAAAAACAAATGCAAAAGATTGGCCTATTTCTTGCATGAACGGTTAAATCAAAACGTCTTATAGATGCCACTATTTTTGTACTAATACATAATATAAGAAAGTTAACTAATTTACGTAGTGATTTTGAAATAGAAATTTTATTTATTAACAAATATTTCCACTAAAAAGACAGAGCTGACAAAAGTCCATGAAATGCATATATTAGCAGTATAACAATGGATATTACCAGAGGATTGAATAATCTACACATATAACTTAAGTACGTACAAAAAAATGCCGATGCTCAAAATGAATAAACATTTTGACCCCTTCCTTTATTAAAACTTCACCCAAAATCAGGAATTTTATCAATTTTAATGAAAATTACCGAATATATAAAACACATTTTTATTTCAATCTTCTGGTGGAAATGTATTAATTTGTTTAAACAAAAAATACCTTTACTAAAGTTATGGTTTTCAGTAATAACAAAAAATGCATGAATTTATCTTAACTGTTCTATGACAATAAAGCATTGTATGTTATAACAATTAAAACAAAAAAATCAGAGAAACATTACGAAAAAAGGCCCTAAAGTCCGTATTAGTAATTTCGGTATAACTCGAAGAAAAATTAATTTCTCTAACTACCGATATTTTCATTTAATTAAGCATTGTTTATTTAATATTTTCACACAAAAAATTGTGATTGCAAAATATATTTCTACCTTTTTTTAAATTATAGGTTTCGCATAATTTTTATACGTACGATACTAATGTTTTTCTTGCTTGCATGAATGTTAAACTTTCGGCGTTGCATGATTGTTATATAATCTTAAAAAACAAAAAAAGTGTTTCAATTTAAAAGCAGAAACATAGAAAAGAATTAAATAAAAGAATCTTTAAAATCATAGGACCGTTTACGATAGGAATGTACTGATGCACTGCTGAGAAAAAGAAACCAGCACCTCATACCTCCGTTTAACTAGTTGACGACATTTTCAGACAACCTTTCAACTGCCTAAGATTTGGGGCTTCCGTATAATCCATCTTTAGAGACTTCAGTTTTGTTTACATTCTGCTAAGCGAGAATCTCTCGCTTTTGGGAGATTAGTAAGCTTCTTTTGTATAAGCAAGGTGTTTTTTTTTTAATTTAATTCAATATATTTGGACTCTACCTTACAAATTATCTTTGAAATAAGCCCAGATAGCTAATATGTATCTTTCAAAAGATTTTTATTATGACTTTATTTACTTTCAAAATTTTACTGGACAGGTTAGCTCGCCGTGAAAGCATTTTTCATAAGTTTTTTCACGTGTACAAATATTATTTTCTTTTGGAAATTTTTTTTTTACAATTTGATCACTACTCAGAGATAAGGGTTATTGCATGTACAGTACGTTAGTGTGGGGGTTTAATAAAAATGTCTACTTAAGTGGGTGGTTCATCAGGAATTTGTTTGCGTTGAACTTGAAGACATCCAGGTTGTAGTCAGGTGGGAAGCAAACAGATGGAACAGAGTTCCACAGGCGTGCAGTTCTAATAAAGAAGCTTTGTTCATGGAATCTACGTTTTGATTTAGACACGGATAAAGAGTGGGGAAAATTTTTGACAGTAGTTTCAGCTAGACGGGTGTTTTTCGTGAAAGATTGGCGAGGGGGAACTAGAGATTGGAGCTCAGACGAGCACCTGCCATGAAAATAACGATAAAACAAGGATAGGCTCGCAACGTCTCTTCTATGGGAGAGAGGTTGCAGGGAAGAGAAAAAAAGGCATCCCCCACTAAGCCACGAAGTCTATTTTGTACTCTGTCAAGGCAGGATAGGCTGTTTTTAGCAGCTCATGCCCAGATATGGCAGCAGTATTCTATCCTTGGGCGTACTTGGCTTTTATATAGATAGAGAATTGCATCAGCAGTGAGATATCTTCTTGAGCGGTAGAAGGACCTCACCATCTTTTCAGCGACCTTGGCAACAGACGATGTACGCGTTCCATTTCAGATCAGGAGTAAAGGTCAAGCCCAGATGCTTGTCAAAACATGGAGCTTCTCCTAGACGAGAGCCATCCATTTCAATTGATGTCAGATGGGGATCAGAGCGTTGATGATGTAAAGATAGGAGTTTGGTTTTAGATGCATTAAAGGTAACCAGCCAAAATTTACTTTAATCTTTCAAATACAGTCAAAACGTAGTCAGAAACCTTTAAAAATTTCTGATAAATCGGCTTTCAAAACTATGCTCTCCTTTCTTTATGCCACCATTTTTTAGCCGTACCTAACACCTACTGAATAGAACAGACGACCAACATTCAGTAATTTATGTGCTATTGTACAAACACCAGACACAGATTGTCAGAACAAAAATATAAACTACCTTCCATTCTCTCAACATTTAGTCTAATGCGAACCTGTGCCTTTTATTATCACTTATCTTCACGTAAGGCTTATACCTTGATAAGTCGTACCTGATTATTAGAAATGTTTTCTTATGGAATCAGTTAGTGCAATTTCCATATATTATAAAAAGATGATGGCTACTGCTGGCAGCCATATTGAATTCTAAATAAAATATTATGCTATCCGCCTTCTATTTATTTCCTATGAGAATGCAAATTTATTTTTATTAAAAGTAATGCGTAGAAACTGTTTAAGTAAACTCAATCGTTTTAAACCGACAACACCATGAATACATCGTGCATAAAAACGCCTTCAAAGGCAGCAGATAATTCAAAGCGAACTGCTCAGACATGAACAAAAGTTAAATTATCAGAAAGGCCAGCATAATAAGAAAGAATCGCTGAAAATAAGCAAGAAAAAATGACAATATCATAAATATTACTGAACAAAACTTGTGCATGCAACATTACTGACTGCGGATGGACTTCAGGGATAAATTTGCGGACACAGGACAGTTTTGGTTACGGGAACATTCCATGATACGAGCTTCTGCACGATATTCTGATATTCGAATTCTATAGAACTAGTTTGTGATGTTAGCGATATTGTAACACAAAATGTAACAAAAAACAATAAACAAAACAATAAACAGCTGTACAATAAAACCGTGTTCATTTTTATCAAATATAAATATTCAGTATTAGAAATAACGTAAGAATACTACACGTTCAGTAGTTATAATAATAATAATAATAATAATAATAATAATAATAATAATAATAATAATAATAAAAGCATCCTATCTAATCGCAGACTTTGCTGTTCCAGCTGACCACAGGGTGAATATCAAAGAAAAGGAGAAACGGAGTAAATACACAAAGCTAGCCAGAGAGCTGAAAGGGATATGGAAGATGAAGAAAAAATACCTATAATATTAGGAGTACTTTGAAAAAATAATGGGAGAAATTGGACTTGGGGGAATGACTGGAAAAATATACGAACAACAATAATTAAAACAGCTGAAATATTAAGGAATGCCCTTGAATATGGAGACTGACACACATGAACTACAAGCGCAGGCCAGACAAACTGCTGCAGAGACAAAACATGAAGCTCTACATTAAACCAGGAACATTGAAACTGTATACCAATAAGTTCTCTAACCCCCACCCACCTCCCCCATTGCAACATCACTGAGCCCCCCACACACAAAAAAAGAGTGAGACCGAATAGCCAAGTAGAGGAAGGAGGAAGGAAAGACCGAGCAGTAAGCATTGACCAAACCTCCGCTGTATGAGTGCGAAAAGAACTAGAACCTTGGGGAGACATTGCCACTCAAATTCCAGTTAAGACCAATGGCCGCAACCAAGGAGAAATCAATGGTAGCAGCTGTTGCGATAATGCGAATTTATTTGCTAATGTTATCAAAAGTGGGGAGAGTACCGTAAATCTGGGGAGACTCGTTGTCATTCAGCTTCCAACGAATACCACTGGCTGTTTTCAACAAGATTTTGATGACCTGTGGATAAAGCTCATTGCAAGACATTAATAATAATAGAAACCTTTGTATATAGAGATTAACACAGTTAGCTACAGGCACAAAACGGGCACAGTAATTGCTACAGTTATAAAACACAAAGGAACATCACATGGAATCATGAAAACTGAAACTGTATAATTGTAAATTAAACCCCATGCACTTTTTTGTGTGTATGTATATAACCATAAACTGATGCCGCACCAAATATATGAAGAGAATAAAAACATTGAGGAGAAAAGGCACCAACCAGACCTCTACTGGATTAGTCAAAGAGGACTGGAACGTTTTTGAAACTTATTGTTACCAAAATTCCAGTGAAGACCAAGAGTTGCTGCCAACGAAATATATATATATATATACACACACACACACATATATATAATATATGTGTATATATATATATATATATATATATATATATATATATATATATATATAAACAAAGTTATAATATTGCTGCGGGAAGGCATGTAAAGCTGCGTATGCCTTCCCGCAGTAATATTGTTTAATAAAAATATGAATAAAAATATATTCGATTGCTTAAAATACCTCTTCAATTAATTTGTAAAGTCTTTTGCGCCAAACTGATATGTATGAATACATGAAGGTAAAGAAAAAACCCGCGTGTCTGCTTCAATCTGATATGAATCTTAAGACGTAGCGACTGTTTAATCAAACTGCATCCATTTAATTTGCTCATCGTAAAGGCTCTTTTTTTTGTTTTTTGTTTTTTGTTCAGTGAACCAAGATGTTATCGTCCATTTAGTTTAACGTTTAAGCGAAATAACGCGTAAACTATTGTCAGTAAAATTGAGATCATCTTGAAAAAAAAATCATTAACAGAAAGACCTGACGTTGCCTGGGATTGACTGAAAATCAATGACTGTTCAAGTCTTCTAATACTTTTAACGTTATCAAAATTGTTGAAATCGCCCATTTATTGATAAAATCGATTGATTCTCGGGTCTACTATAATAGATATTTGTTAAAAAGTTATTTTTTAAAAAGTCGTACATTTTCATTAAATTCAAAAGTTATTATAAGTTATATCAAAATTCTAATTATTTTAGAAAAAAACTAACAAATTTTATTTTAATTCAATTAATCTTCAAATAATGAATGTGTTATTTTGTGTTGTGGTTATTTATTGCGTTTGTCTAGATTTTGGTCAGAAATTGCTCTAAACTTTAACAACTCTGTGAATTGTCTCAACTTTTGTTTCGAGTGTAATTCGTCAAAACTGAAAAAAAAAATTGCCCATCAACACTAAAATGGACATTTGCCGAAATAGTTCCTGGACAAAAAAAAAAAAAAAATTATTTGCACTGACCTGATACAATCAAAGCAAATTAAGCTACCAAACACTTTACATTCTGTATATTACGGTTACGTTTGAAGTATAATTTTCGATAATTCAGCGTTTCTCTTTTATCTCATTTTACTTCAATCGAAATTCTCAGATATCAGGAGGTCTTCTTCCTTAAACTAACGATTGATCTCTGTATGATATATATACACACACACACACACACACACACACATATATATATATATATATATATATATATATATATATATATATATATATATGTGTGTGTGTGTGTGTGTGTGTGTGTGTTTTGTTTTTTATTACCGTATTTTTCTGTTTTTGGCCGTCATGTAGCTTCCTCAGACTTTTACAGAAATGTTCGTTTATGGTGGAATGAAAGGGTGAATGGTGTCAGGAGAGGGGTGCGAGAGAAAGGCGGAAAGAGAGGAAGGGAACAAGGGGGAAAGGTGGGAGGAGGTGTTTGGTATGCCGGTAATTGTTTTAGTTTTGGAGTTTAAGGACATTAGGTGGTTGTGGGAGTTTTGGGAAGTTCATCTCTGGTGTGGCTGAGGGCATAGGGATACATGTAGGGGGAGGGAGATATGTGGGGTATGAGGAGGGGGTTACTTTAAATTTCGAGTCCTAAGGTTTAGGTTTTTGGCGCCTCGTTGGTGAGATGATTTCTTGATAAGTATGTCTTGACTAGTTGGGTGTCCGCTTTGGTTGGGAGGCGGGGGGGCTATGATTCGGTTTATCTATTTGATTTTTATTTGTTGTTAAGTGGTTGGAGAGTGTTAACTTGCGGCCGTACGAGCGAGCACACACACACACACATATATATATATATATATATATACATACATATATATATATATATATATTCAAACATTCTCAGACACGGAGTTAGTAAAAAGTTGAAAACATATTTTTTCTCTCTCCTTAATTTACCATTTAAATATATTATAGTATATCTTTTTTATAGTTTCTTAATCCTAATGCATTCCAGGACAAGAATTCATATAGTCTGGTAGAGTATCCTGCTTCATGTTTTTTATGATGAAACTGCTGCATTACTCGTAAAAGCCAAAATGGTGATCTCTTTTGGGCTGTGAATACTATTTGAAATTCAATATATTTAGTCAGGATTACTTATAGAGAATGGTATCCTTATGCCAGGTTGGCATAGCAAGCTCTTATACAGAGAGACTTTAGACACTTGAGGATATTGTCTAGTAAGCATTCAAGTTATCTTCATGTATGACACAAACCAACTTTCAAAATAGTATACCCATCAATCTGAAGAGCTGCATCTAAATTTATACGTTCTCGTTTTAAAACTGTAATCCCAATACAGCATACACTTTAATGCCAATACAGCATATCTACTACAACGAAAAGAATCGCTGATTAATCCTCGCTTTCATAAAGCAAACTTTATCCTGTAATTCAAATAAACGTCAACATTGCTGACATTGCGGCATGATTTTCCCAAATATGTACGTGATCTGCATTCATTGTGTAGCTAGAAAGTAATGTTTTGTTGTATATAAAGAATGATAAAAATTCAAATTTATGGACGAAACATAGCAAAGTGTATTCTATCGCAATCTACACCACTCAGATAAGAACAGATTTAATCTTTAAATCGTTGTTTTTACGTAAATATGGAGCTGCGCAGCCAACATGGTTGCAAATTTTGAACACGTTTTAAGGGCATCATATATTCTCGATAATGAGGATTTGCTGCCCGGATGAAGTATTAAGAAATCGGACAGTAACAGAAAAAAAGCGTTTGTCGTTAGGTTTGAAAAATATCTCCGGATGTGGTAAAAGACACGAGTTTGTTGGCTACTTTGATGTAATAAAGTGCATATTTGAACGATTTGTCCAAAACCGTATAAAATTTATTCACTTTGGGTTTTTTTCAAACAAGTCATGAAGCCATTTGATGTAAGGAGCTAAAAAGACCGCAGGATGATTATTACAAAGACGGGCTGTGCCTGTTGACCTTAGTTTACAAAGAACAAAGCTTATGCATAGAAAAATTGTCTGCGTGGAAAACGTTTCAAAAACTGATGTTTTTTTTCAAGCAGCAATTGGAATATGAAATATGGTGAAAATCTCCCAGGCTAAACTTTCACAAAAAGTACTCGACCATCTACAACAACTATCAATAATTTTAACCACTCGCTGTCTGTACCTAAATCTTAATATAAGTTCCACGAACAAAGCTTATTTCCTACAACAGCCCAGCTTAGGACATCTGTTCTTGTAGCCTGTACTATATCATAGTCGTCTTCAAGTTCAATTGAAACAATTTCTTGTTGAGCCGTGCTTTTAGTTAGTCGATTTCCACCATATTTCATAACCGTACACGCATTAACATTTATCCTTGAGCTGCTTAGGCCCCCAATAAGGTATGTCAGCCATGTAAAAGCATTTCTTTTTTGTACTATTCTTTGATAGCTTGTGAACATGTCTTGTTATTTCAAGAACTGGGTGTTTGCTGTGGGCGTATAATCCACAACTATATATATATATATATATATATATATATATATATATATATATATATATATATATATATATATATAGTAGCAATTAATCCGTCAAAATGAATTGAAGTGTAAAGGAACAAGTTCCTTTTGACGGATTTATTGTTGCTATTTTTTTGATGAGTTAAGGGTATAATAGATTCACTGATTGATATAAAAATTTAGTGATTGACATTGCACTACGAAACATCATGAATTTTGGAATATAACTTTTTTATCATTTATTCTCTATATTGCTCTGTAATTACATTGAGCTTCTTAAATAAGGATTGATATATATTATAAGAAAATATATTTCTAAAGAAATATATATATATATATATATATATATATATATATATATATATATATATATATATATATATACTAGTATTTCAGCCCGGCGTTCCCCGGGTACTTAGAGGTGTATGTTGAGCAAAAAACAAACAAAAAAAAAAACGGTCAATATTTTTTAAACTTTGACCCCTATTATGACTCCATAAAATTTATTGTTTTGGGTTCAAATCAAGTTATTTAGTTAGGTCCATGTCCTAGGAATCTATATCTAAAATTTCAAGTGTTTAGACCCAAAATTGTCGGAGGAGTTTGGTAGAGTCCTTTAAAGTCAAATCGTTGCACTTTGTACCCCTTAACAGCCAAATTTCTGGCCGAAATCCGATCACATCGATTTTCGCAAATCTTGGTACTCTGTATATCAAATTTGGAGTCTGTAGACTTAAAATGGACAGAGTTATTGCGTATGAAAATGTACACATACAAACACACTGACACACACACAGAGCGACCATTTCACTTATATATATATATATGTGTGTATACACACACACACACAAAGTATATAAAGTAGTTAGTATAAGTGCAATCATATTTAGTGTAGAGCTATGCAAAATTTGCGTGTCACATATATTAAATGTTTTAAACACTTTGTAGCTGGGTTCCAAATCAACATAATCTGTTTTTATATTCGGCTGTTATAAGGGCAGACTTATAACGTATCTTTAGAAAAATCCGGCGTATATGTATGTATTACCTCGTATTTGATGTTTAGATGGATTTATTTCTTTTGTTTTTTTTATGATGCGAATAGTTTGTAATTTTATGCAGACCAAATGATTTAACCATGAAAAAGCTTCTTAGACTCATTCAATTTGATTATCTGTATTGAATTTGTTTAGCTTAAATTTAATTATATTAAGATTTAAAATGATAGCCGAAAATATTTTAAATTATTATAATTTTATTGAATTATTACATATTTTAAAGATACGCAAAAATGTGTATGTAATAGATTATCTACGTGTTACGAATATTTATTTTTGTTTATAATGTGATTGGAGTTTATATGAAAAATTGATATTAAATTAATAAGTTGAGATACATACCAGAATAATTGCGTATAGTTGTCATATTATTAATGCTAATTTATTCTAAACAGTAAATGAATGCGTATCTCTCTTTGAACCGTATATGATGAGCTCGTATCTGCATGTAAAACGTTATTAGCGGCGAGCGCCCGGCTTTTCTTATTTTTAAAATACGCTTAAATATATTTTAATTCGTGCAGATTTCGTATGTATTATTACAGAATAAATTCTCTATTCAATATTATATTTTACCTAATAATATAGTATTGATTTCAAAAGTTAAAAAAAAATAATTTTAGTACAATGTGCGTGAATCGAAACCAAAACATGTAGTGCTCCAACCGTGTTTGCTACCTATGTAGCTATCGAGATAGGTAAGCCAAATTTTATATTAAATAAACAGTTCGCATTTCTATTTGCCAATGTATATATGTACACATTATCCATCGATCCAAACAAAGATTTGTTTTCGTTATAAACACTCCTAGTTGTATGATTACTATTCATTGTAAATTTCAGTAGAGTTTATTGGTTAAATATTTATACATAGACAGATAGACACATAAACTACTGTTTTATTCATGCAAATTAATGAATAACAGGTAAATATTCTTATCTTTCGTGAGAATGAGAATTAATCAGTAATTCCAATTACTCGTGAGGCAAACAATGAATTCAATATATTTATTTGATTGCATCATTTTATACACCACTATTATATAAAAGACATTTTTTGTGCGTGAGTTCGTTCCCTATCGACTCAAAAACGGCTGGGCCGATATCCATGCAATTTCACTCCATCATGTCTCGCTGTATAGTAGCCGTCCCCTAGAAGAACTTTGTAACTTGATATCAGATGACCAACACTTTCCAATTCTGCGTGGCAGAATCTGAATTTATTGTCATTACTGATCCATGCCATCTTCTTGAATGCATTGGTCATCAATCCCTGGTCTTGGGCAGCCATTATGACCCTTTCCTGATCGTGGTGGAGGGATCCTCTTTTGAGCCAGTCCAAAGAACCTTCTTTACCTATGTATTCCCGAGAAAGTTCCTCCAGAAAATACTTTGCACGCTGATGTTGTTCCCATTCTTTAAGGTTCATCTGTTGAAAGGTCTCGGTATATTTCTGCCGGCTCTTTCTTGCTATTTCTGTGGCACACTTGTTTGGTGTTTCGTCCTCATCTGAGAGACAACTCTGACTAAAATGTTTGGCCAGCTGGGTGACTGATGTTGTTCTGCTGGCTCTTGTCTCTTGATGTTCATATACTATTGAGAGAGTGTCATTCTGGGAGCTTCTCAGAATCTTGTGAGGTAGGAACATACCCTGGCCGAGTCTCATCCATCTAGCAGTGCTAAAAACTGTATGGTTGATACAAAAAAAAAACACCCAAGTGATACAAAACACGAAATTGGTAACTATAAGAGAAATCTATCTGAAATGAGCCAAAGAGCAAAACTACTGGAAATAGTAAGACCACACAACCACACTTAGTCATATCACGCGAAACATTGCAACTCCTTGGAGTGTAGTTGGAGTCACGCGGTTAGACATATGAGTTATACAACCGCCTCAATTACATCAGGGGAATTACACCCTGTAACCGTTTTGGGAATAACAGTATGGGCAAATAAATATATTCGTTCATAAAAATAAACTTCTTTTTGTTTTCATAAAGGTTAACATTCTCGCAGCAGCCGTTACCAAACTCACCAACAGGAGAAAATGATACGCATCAGTCAGTAGTAAGTGTATTCTGATACTACACTTCATCATTATAGTAGACATTCTTTTAGAGGAAAACCATTTTTATTTTTATTCCAATTCACTGCGTATCTGTTTAGGACGCTAAATACTCCCCATATTAATAATCTATCCTGTCTAACGCAAATAAGTAGGGACGCGTATACAAATCTTCGAGAACACTCGTCTAGCTGAAACCACTGTCAGAAATTTTTTCCATTCTTTATCTGTGCCTAAATGAAAACGTACATTCCATGAACAAAGCTTCTTTCTTAGAAGTGCACGCCTGTGGAACTCTCTTCCGTTTGCTTAGTTCCCGCATGACTACAACTTGGATGTCTTCAAGTCCAACATAAACAAATTCCTGATGAATCACCCCTAAAGTAAGACACTTTATCAAATCTCCAATTTTAACGATTACTACGATACTATTCCATTGATTACTGTACACGCAATAACCCTCATCCCCGAGTTGGTAAGTGGTTACTTCCATGTAAAAAAAAAAAAAAATCATTGAGAGTAAAAAGTGGATCTCTGTTTTCTTTTGACAGCATCAGAACACTCGTTTTTTTTAATTTTATTCTTTAGTCCTCATATGCCACGAGCGATGTTTTAAACAGATGGGGAAGAATTGCCGATTTCATTGACGGAATCTATAAATCTAACATCTGTCGTTGGTTAATTTCGTAGTCCTATTTTGGACACCTTACTACAAGTGGATTCTTGCCTTGTCTGGAGGGAAAGGAGGAGCGCTTTACATATTACGAGGGGCGTCCAATAAGTAATGCCCCTGACCCACTTCCCATAGAAGTAAAGCAACGGCACTTGGCAAAATTATTAGTCTTTCTCTACATAAGAACCACCCAGAGTTATGCATTTCTCCCATCGTTTGATGCAGCTCTTGAGACCGTTTTTGTAGAACACCCACGGTTGGTCCTCCAACCACGACGTGACTTCAGAAATCAAGGCTGCATCATCTGTGAAACGCTTTCCTTTCAAAAACAACTTCATGGCTGGGAAGAGGTGAAAGTCAGAGGGTGCAAGGTCAGGAGAGTAGGGAGGATGGGGTAGGATTTTACAACCACACGCCAGTGCTTCTGATCTGGCGACATGCGAGTTGTGGACCGGAGCGTTGACCTGCAGGAGAAGGGTATCTTTGATGATCTTGCCCCGCCTCTTGATTTTGATAGCTTCCCTTAATTTCCTCAAAAATGAAGCTTAATAGGCTGCTGTAATCGTGGTACCCTTTGCCAGGAAATCTGTCATCACTGGTCCGTCCTAGTCCCAGAAGACTGTGAGCATGGCCTTGCCAGCAGAGGGCTGCGCCCTTGCCTTCTTTGGAGGTGGTGAATCCAAGTGCTTCCACTGCATTGACTGGTTTTGGTCTCTGGATCATAGTGATGGTCCCAGGTTTCATCCTGTGTAATTAATCTTCTTGGCACATCTCCAAATTCATCCTCGAGCACTCAACGCATTCTCGTTTCTGGAATGGTGTGAGTAACCTGGGAATCCAACTGGCAGACACCTTATGCATATGGAAATGGTCATGGATGATAGTTTCTACAGACCCTGTACTAATCTTGACATCTTGGGCTATTTGGCGAATAGTAATGCGCCGATCTTCCAAAATGGCAGCCTCAACTTGACGAACAGATTCCTCATCAATGGCAGAAGGGGGCGATTTTTTTTTTATTCAATTTTCACCCCAAACAAGGCACAGTGCCACTTTGATTAGGTCTGGGAGCTATTTCCACAGACTTCCGGCCATGTTTGAATTCACGCTGCCAGCGTTTTACAAGGTCATATGATGGGACATTATCCCCATAAGTTTCTTTCATTTCATCAAAGGTCTCATGTGGTGTGCATCCTTTCAAATACAAAAACCGGATCACTGCTCGATATTCACCGGGTTCCATTTCACACTTGACTCAGTTCCAACAACTGTAAAACAGAAACCACAATTTGTTCAGAGCTGTAATTTGCCGCATAACCTGTAGAGGTATAAATCATTGCACATGCAAAATTTCAGCTAGATCAGACAACTGAAAGTGGGTCAGATGCATTACTTATTGCACGCCTCTCGTAGCAACGTCTTAGCAATTGATAGCTTCTTGAGTTTTAGAAATTGCTTTTTATTGTTTATATCTTTAATAATACTAAAACGGAATTGATCATTTAAAGAACTGTTTCGCTTGTTTCACTTGTCAAAAGAACGGGCAAATGGTATTCCTTATTTACAGGCGTTAAAGTCATCCGAGAATATTTTTACTGCAGACACATTTAGCGAAGACATAAAAATGATGAAACTTTTATTGTTTGTCTGTGACTATCTCTCACATTTTCATTTCATTTATGATTGGGGTTTCTCACCCGTGTCTTATAGCAGCTGTGTTCGTAATCCGGAAAGGTGTCGCTGTCGAGAGCTGTGACACAATCAAACAATCAACACCGTCCGAGTGATCTCGATTTTTTTTTCTTTGGTCTTTGAAGAAATAACGATTCTGATGTGTTTTTTAAAAAAAAGAGACAAAAACACCAGGAAAATTTACCCCATCTGTGTGCAATCTTTTATTTCACTTATTGTGATTTGCTGAAGTAAATATTATTTTTTAGAGATTGCTATTCTACTCACTCGAACAACTTTTTTTTAATATTATCTAATAGCAAGGAGACCTGAGGTTGCCCAGGATTGAACGAGAATCAACGAATGTGCCACACTTCAAATACTTGTAGTCATCAAAATCGGTGAAATCGACCCTTTGTCAAACAAAATTAGTGATTGCCTGCTCTAGTCAGGGACCTGTCGCAGTGCATCAAGAAAAGCTTACATGCTTCCCCGCAGCGGTTCAGTCCACAATACATTGTAGTCTACATTGTACTGCAGAGAACTTATAGTTTATTTTATGAAATGATTTTTTTATATAATGACTTGAATTAAAGTTTAAAATGTAAAAGTCAATCATCATAGTTTAAATAAGCCATAAACAGAAACATTTATTTCGAACGCATCCCTGTTCTAACAAAGAAGTTACTCTTGATTTTATACACCAGACTTTTCTGGTTTTGCGGTGATAAAATTTTTCAAATGAATTTGTGATTTTAGAATGTATACAGGTGTTAACTTTGGTGAAAATTGAACTGTCCCTTCTTTAATGTGATTTCTTGAATTATCGATTTTCGATATCATCGGAGACATTGCTACAAATAAAATCATATCTTACTCCCAGAAACATAAAATATATTTACGTGCATTTAAAGAAATGGTCCAGCTGTTTTGGATTCCATAGAGAACGAACTCACATACAAAGTAACTTTCATATACATGTAGAGATACTATCAGAATACACGTACCATGTCGGATATAAGCAATACTTTTATTTTAAAAAGATAAAAAGGTAAGTACGGTTTTGCAGACCCGTTTTAATGTTAATGTTGTAAATTCAATAACTTTGCGAAAGATTAGTAACCTGTCCGAAAAAAGGTAGAGTGTCCTAGAAGCGAGGGACCATTTTATTGAATTTATATGAAAAACATAATCACTCACTATAAATTATAAAATATATTATTCGAAATATTCCCACGCAATCGCCTAAAAAAAGTAAAATCTCATTTTTGGAGGGGGATTTCCAAGAGTTCTTTACTGCTTTTAAATATAGTTATAATTTATTTTTTTAAATTGACAAACTTAATGTTTTCCCTTTATATATATTTTTAAAGACTTTCATCTCGTATTATTTTTCCCAATATACATTTCTGCTATTTTTACCCTCCCTGATCTTGTCTTATGAATGGTTAAAAAATCTGATGCCTATGTTTGCCGATTATTGTACAAAATTTTATTTTGCTAATACTAATTCATCCTATATTTATGGAGAATTTATTCGGTAATATTCAATATTTAGGTACGCCATTAATGTGATATTTAATTTTTTAATATATTTCAATTTAACTTTTATTATAACCACTCTTTTATTATATGATTTATTTCTTGTAAAACAAAATATACCCTCTCCGAAAATCATATAAAACTAGCTGAAAAAATGTGAAAACCTTCTGTTACTCTTGACTCATATTATGTTTAATGTTTGTGCAAGACTTTTTAAAATTCGAAGGTGTAGTTATTGAGAACAGTCCGGACAGACGAACGGACGAACGGACAAACGGACAAGGGTTAATTTACAAGTCCAATCTCCTTTCGTCGGCGGATCCAAATAGTATAAAATAGCAAATATCTAAACAACTTTACCCGATTAGCAAAATTAATATGGTTTTCGGAATCAGAATTCCCAAATTAGTCTAAACAATGGTTTGGATTATCAAGGAGGTTTGTTGGGCTATCTTTCTTAACAAATGAACTTTGGAACAATACATTTTGTTGAGTTCATGTCATTATTTGCTGGAGAATAACAACCAATAATTCTGCAGAGATATGAAAATACTCTAGAAATAAAATCACGGAAAAGATTAAAAAAACAAAAAACAATCGTTAAAATAAACCTCAGGCGATTTTCTCCATTAGAATTTTTTTAAGTGGAAAAACAAAAGAGAAAACAAATGTATGAAGTATATTCCGCTGAAAGATTATTGTGGTATGGCGGAAATAGATTAAGGAGTTTTTGTATAAAGACAGATATTATTAAATAGTGTATTTTAAGCTAACAAAATACATTCTGAAACGTAGTCAAACGTTACAAAATTTCTATATATTTCTATGTGTCTGTTTGACCTCGACGATCGTTTTTCCAATTGAAACAGATTATCTTTTACCATCTCTAACAATGTACAGTTTTAAAACTTAACTTCAATGGTCGTTGCAAAGGTAATACCTCCATTTTTTTTCAAACCCCAAAACTAAAACGTTGAAAACTTACAAAGTAAAGAATGATATTATCGCAAGTTGCGACCTTTTGTGCATCCAAATTTATTTTTCTTCGTAATAACCACGATTCTTAATGCATTTCCCCGTCCTCTTTTAATACATATGTCGTAAAAGTCCAGAGCTAGCTTTGATAATTTCATCCCTGTCGCCACTCTGAGATCGACGAACCCATCTCCTAACTGTGCTGACACAAACTGCAAAGGCTTTGTAAGCGTTGAACAGGCGCCGATAAATGTTAATTGGTTCAATTTGTTGCTGCATAGAGGAATTCACTGACGAATCTCTGCTCCTGATGCACGTTTAATATAGAGGTTGCTGTCTTAGAGTTTAACACCGTCAATATCTGTAACAGAGAGATGAAACTCTCAGGAGACGAATGCAAAAGTTCAGTCATCACAACAACGCTATTGGCAATCCTCTATGATCAATTAGGACTGAATAAAAAATATAGCACGGGTAATTATTGGAATTTGCCCTCGTATATTATTTGTATGACTTTACACACGTTACACACGTTACACACGTAGACGTAACCCGTTGTGCAGATTAAACCGCTATAAACATAGGATAAGTAATAATGCGATGCCTTTTTTTTAACAACGACATTAATTTCCGGGTATTTATCGAATGAAATATGATCGTGCTTCTTCTTTCTGGCCCACTCTGAGATCGACGAACCCATCTCCTAACTGTGCTGACACAAACTGCAAAGGCTTTGTAAGCGTTGAACAGGCGCCGACAAATGTTAATTGGTTCAATTTGTTGCTGCATAGAGGAATTCACTGACGAATCTCTGCTCCTGATGCACGTTTAGTATATAGAGGTTGCTGTCTTAGAGTTTCAAACCGTCAATATCTGTAACAGAGAGATGAAACTCTCAGGAGACGAATGCAAAAGTTCAGTCATCACAACAACGCTATTGGCAATCCTCTATGATCAATTAGGACTGAATAAAAAATATAGCACGGGTAATTATTGGAATTTGCCCTCGTATATTATTTGTATGACTTTACACACGTTACACGCGTTACACACGTAGACGTAACCCGTTGTGCAGAGTAAACCGCTATAAACATAGGATAAGTAATAATGCGATGCCTTTTTTTTAACAACGACATTAATTTCCGGGTATTTATCGAATGAAATATGATCGTGCTTCTTCTTTCTGGCCCTCGACCTTTCAAAGTCATTCACTTCTCTAACTTGATCGTCCGTCTGTGAACACGTGTTCTTATAGTATTTTTTCTTTATTTGCATACGCGCGTTCGCTCTCTGCTACACAAGTACCTGTTTGCTGAAACAACTGGTATTGATGATGAACGTATTCGAATGGTATAAATATTAATTGCGTGGAATGTTCCGTTGATAAGAAACAATGATTGTTAACATGATTACTATCGCGCCGAATTTAATCAGTGACTTCATATATTTATAGTGTTTGTGAGTTTTAGTTCATATGATGTAATTCGATAATACTACTCTATTTATGTACTAATGATAAATAACAGATCAATCATCATCTTAGGATAAAGTCTTTTCATATAAACATTATAGTTACATATGCTACAACATTTCAAGATTCAGCCTGATCAAGCAATGTACGAAAGTGAAGACGCTAAAAAGGGTACTTCCTAATATGTTTTTCCAGTATATTCATCGTCCGAGACGAAGCCCTGGGTTATGCTATAGAAGAAATATGTACAAATATTTGTAAAAAACAAAAAAACAAAACAAAAGAAAACAAACAACAACAACAACATTATATATATATATATATATATATATATATATATATATATATATATATATATATATATATATATATATATATATATATATATATGGAAGTCAAAGGAAGATAACAAAATCAATTCTTTAAGGAAAGACTTATCGGGATAAGTAAATAAGAAAGGAAAATGAAGGTATAAAAACTATATATATGATATATATATATTTATATATATATATATATATATATATATATATATATATATGAAATATAGATATCATATATATATATCATATATATGTATGTGTGTCTGGTCACGAATAGGCTCCTATATGGTTGACTATTTTAAAAGACTGATTACATATAATGATAGATGTATCGGGACACAGGAATGGGTATGCTTGATCTGGCAAAACAGTGGTTCATTAAAATTGTGAGGTCTGCGTTCGTGCCTGGTCCCCAAAGTATGGAAATAAAAAAAATTAAAATTAAAATCGTTTACAATTGTTGTTGATATAGATGTACATCAGAATACTTTGATAAGTATGTTTTAACTTAAATAGGGATGGTATAATAAAATTGTGGGGTCTGCGTTCGCGCCTGGCATCCATAGAATGGAAATAGGCACAAACTTTAATAAAGACTTTTCATATCTATCTGCGTAAGTATACTTTGATAATTATGTTTCAGTTTGAAGAAATATGGTATAATAATTTTATGGGGTGTTCAGTCGCGCCTGAGCTCCATAGAATGGAAATATGTCACAAAGTTTAACAAGGTTTTTTAATATAGATCCACAGAATATTGTGATAAGTGTTTCAGTGTGAACAAGTATGGTATAATAAATTATGGGGTTTATCTATTTTATTTTTATCTTTATCATATTTTGCTTTGGATTTGTTACCCCCAAGTTCGAAGCTATCTCTTTACAACCCTTCCTTTTCATAACCTATCATACTTTCATAAATCAGAGTCCATTTTCTGTAGGGTGTTTTTGAACCAAGTCAACTGCGGGTATTTTGCTAGTATATATATATATATATATATATATATATATATATATATATATATAAAATATATATATATATAAATAAAATTTTTATATATATATATATATATATATAAATAACATTTATATATATATATAAAATAAAATTTCTATTTATGTCTCGGCCTTTGGATTATTTTGGACCATCTTTCAATTACGGGTTTTCCTTGGATTTTACTTGTGCAAATGGAAATTCATTTAACTTTCTTGAAGTTATATTTTTGGATTTTACCGTCTTTGAATTATTTATCTTTCACCAGTCTATCCATTCACGTGTAATCACCTTTTTCTTCACCATATTCCCTCTGCTTCACTTTTTTGTTATCAAGTAAGATCTTTGACTTACTTGTTGTTTCATCAAATACTTTTGCATGAAAAATCCGATCCCGCATTTTGATAATTTCTACCCTCTGGTGAGAAGGGGGAGTATTTCTTCGAAACTCCGCGGATTAAGGACTATCCACTTATCAAGTGTCTTCTTTCCAGATAAAATATGTTTTTAACTCTTTTTCAAAGTGTTTTTTACATGTTTTATTAACTGTTTTCTCGTATATATATATATATATATATATATATATATATATATATATATATATATATATATATATACGTTTTTTTTTATTACCGTATCTTTCTGTTAAGTTACATTATTGTTTCAGCTACCCGGCCGTTTTTTTTTTTTTGGCCGTCTGTAGCTTCCTCAGCATTCGTTATGATGGGATGGAATCATAACGAACATTTCTGTAAAAGTCTGAGGAAGCTACAGACGGCCAAAAAAAAAACGGCCGGGTAGCTTAAACAATAATGCAACTTAACAGAAAGATACGGTAATAAAAAATAAATTGCGTATTTGCTCTACAACAGTATTGAGCACTTTCTTCAGTTTTTATTAATTACTATTTCTACTAAATATATATATATATGCATATATATATATATATATATATATATATATATATATATATACAATCATAAAAATTAATGAGCTTGTAATTGGTGGTGTAACCCAACACCCGGTTTACGACTTCCGGTTGCGCATGCGTACATAAACAAATAATCAACGTGACAATAAAACTAATGTTTTTTTCGCGTTTTAATTATCCAAATAAACAATTGTAATTACTTTTTGCATTTTTTTACATCGTTCATTTCCGTATAACTTTTTAAGTTATTTTACCGCAATTTTCTTACAAATAAATCTACTTTAACCCGTTGACAACCATAAAAGCATTTTTTAACGGCGGTTTACTCACCGGCTTCATTTTTTTTTTATCTTCCATTTTTTTTATTAACCTTCTTAAAAACATTCATACATTTTCTTTTATTTATCTTCCATTTTTTTATTAACCTTCTTAAAAACATTCATACATTTTCTTTTATTTATCTTCCATTTTTTTATTAACCTTCTTAAAAACATTCATACATTTTCTTTTATTTATCTTCCATTTTTTTATGAACCTTCTAAAAACATTCATACATTTTCTTTTATTTATCTTCCATTTTTTTATTAACCTTCTTAAAAACATTCATACATTTTCTTTTATTTATCTTCCATTGTTTTATTAACCTTCTTAAAAACATTCATACATTTTCTTTTATTTATCTTCCATTTTTTTATGAACCTTCTTAAAAACATTCATACATTTTCTTTTATTTATCTTCCATTTTTTTATTAACCTTCTTAAAAACATTCATACATTTTCTTTTATTTATCTTCCATTTTTTTATTAACCTTCTTAAAAACATTCATACATTTTCTTTTATTTATCTTCCATTTTTTTATGAACCTTCTTAAAAACATTCATACATTTTCTTTTATTTATCTTCCATTTTTTTATGAACCTTCTTAAAAACATTCATACATTTTCTTTTATTTATCTTCCATTTTTTTTATTAACCTTCTTAAAAACATTCATACATTTTCTTTTATTTATCTTCCATTTTTTTATTAACCTTCTTAAAAACATTCATACATTTTCTTTTATTTATCTTCCATTTTTTATGAACCTTCTTAAAAACATTCATACATTTTCTTTTATTTATCTTCCATTTTTTTATTAACCTTCTTAAAAACATTCATACATTTTCTTTTATTTATCTTCCATTTTTTTATGAACCTTCTTAAAAACATTCATACATTTTCTTTTATTTATCTTCCATTTTTTTATTAACCTTCTTAAAAACATTCATGCATTTTCTTTTATTTATCTTCCATTTTTTCATTAACCTTCTTAAAAACATTCATACATTTTCTTTTATTTATCTTCCATTTTTTTATTAACCTTCTTAAAAACATTCATACATTTTCTTTTATTTATCTTCCATTTTTTTATTAACCTTCTTAAAAACATTCATACATTTTCTTTTATTTATCTTCCATTTTTTTATTAACCTTCTTAAAAACATTCATACATTTTCTTTTATTTATATTCCATTTTTTTATTAACCTTCTTAAAAACATTCATACATTTTCTTTTATTTATCTTCCATTTTTTTATGAACCTTCTAAAAACATTCATATATTTTCTTTTATTTATCTTCCATTTTTTTATTAACCTTCTTAAAAACATTCATACATTTTCTTTTATTTATCTTCCATTTTTTTATGAACCTTCTAAAAACATTCATACATTTTCTTTTATTTATCTTCCATTTTTTTATGAACCTTCTTAAAAACATTCATACATTTTCTTTTATTTATCTTCCATTTTTTTATTAACCTTCTTAAAAACATTCATACATTTTCTTTTATTTATCTTCCATTTTTTTATTAACCTTCTTAAAAACATTCATACATTTTCTTTTATTTATCTTCCATTTTTTTATTAACCTTCTTAAAAACATTCATACATTTTCTTTTATTTATCTTCCATTTTTTTATTAACCTTCTTAAAAACATTCATACATTTTCTTTTATTTATCTTCCATTTTTTTATTAACCTTCTTAAAAACATTCATACATTTTCTTTTATTTATCTTCCATTTTTTTATGAACCTTCTTAAAAACATTCATACATTTTCTTTTATTTATCTTCCATTTTTTTATTAACCTTCTTAAAAACATTCATACATTTTCTTTTATTTATCTTCCATTTTTTTATTAACCTTCTTAAAAACATTCATACATTTTCTTTTATTTATCTTCCATTTTTTTATTAACCTTCTTAAAAACATTCATACATTTTCTTTTATTTATCTTCCATTTTTTTATGAACCTTCTAAAAACATTCATACATTTTCTTTTATTTATCTTCCATTTTTTTATGAACCTTCTTAAAAACATTCATACATTTTCTTTTATTTATCTTCCATTTTTTTATTAACCTTCTTAAAAACATTCATACATTTTCTTTTATTTATCTTCCATTTTTTTATTAACCTTCTTAAAAACATTCATACATTTTCTTTTATTTATCTTCCATTTTTTTATTAACCTTCTTAAAAACATTCATACATTTTCTTTTATTTATCTTCCATTTTTTTATTAACCTTCTTAAAAACATTCATACATTTTCTTTTATTTATCTTCCATTTTTTTATGAACCTTCTTAAAAACGTTCATACATTTTCTTTTATTTATCTTCCATTTTTTTTTTAACCTTCTTAAAAACATTCATACATTTTCTTTTACACTACCAACAAAAATAAATAACCCCTGATTGCAGCAAGGGATAACCACTCTCTTTAATACATCCAGGTACACTTTGGTGTTGACTTTTAAGTCCACTTCAAAGATGTGAGGTGGCATGATGTTGTCCTCACTTGAAACCACACTAAAGACCATAACCGTGGCTTGAAACTTAATTTTCGTCACCATGGGCACGTCTCTGTTATTCGTGGTTATCCCTCAATGAATTTTGAGGATGCTTGCGATAATCCTTTTTTTATAACTCGAATCAATAGAGAGCATGAATTGTATAGCGGCGCATCTCTGATATCGCTTGTTTAACTTTGAGTCACTTTTAGCCATGATAAAAGGCTCGTATCGCTCTTGGATTCTGTACAGAACTGGCCTACTAGTAGATTTTCTGCAACCAGAAAAGAAAAACAGTTTTTATTAAACGGAAATGGAATCACGTCGTCTTGTGTAAAGCGACAATTGCATTGTTCCATCTTGACTTGGCACAAACTTGGGCGTAGTTTTAACGTTAGAAAAAAAAAGAATATTTCAAAAGTTTTTCAGCTCACAAATAGGACCTCTCAAGTTTATACTGCATAAATTATACAACAAATGATTATCGTATCTACCATTCCCATATTATATATATATATATATATATATATATATATATATATATATATATATTAATGGGATTAAAACAACAGTCTAAAGAGGAGAGTTTATTGTAATGTATTAGAAAATTTATTAATACAATTAAAATAAAAGAAAACAGTGCGCGTTGTAATGTAGATATGTAATAAGCTCGATAGACATAAATATCCTAGAGCTATTTTTATATTGAGTAAAATGATTGATAATGTATAATTAAAATTAAAAATTGGTTTCACAAGGAAGAACAAACAAAATCAATAAATTGTACGATCGTTTCGGAAACGATGTTTTTATTGAAATAGACACTAAGTCTTGGACAATAACTTTATCATTTGATTTTATTAAACAAAATCTCCTTATCAGCAAAATGTGGGTGAGGGTTTAAAGACACAAAAAATGCTAGTTTTATTTTATTTTTGGTGTCTTTAAACCTCCACCCACTATTTTTGCTGGTGAGGAGACTTTGTTTCGTAAAATCAAATGATAAAAGCATTGTCCAAGACTTATTGTCTGTCTCAATAAAAACATTGTTTCCGAAACGATCGTACAATTTATTGATTTTGTTTGTGCTTCCTTATGAAACCAATTTTTAATTTTAAATTTTAATTAAGAATTATCAATCATCTTACACAATATATATATATATATATATATATATATATATATATATATATATACACATATTATCAGCTTAGCAATAAAGATTAAAAATATTATAGAAAATATTTGATTAAAAAAATTGCATGATTTAAATTCTATTTTTTTTCGAAATTTTCACCTGTTTTAAATAAAACTTTGATAGAAAATATTAAATTTTAATTCCATTATTTGTATTTTACACTTTGCTACCTTCATAAAAAAAAACTATATATTATATACAGCTATACAGCTATACAGTTATACAATATATTATATACTTATATACATCTCGGTAAAATACGCACACAAAGATGATGTCACTGAATCTATGAAAAGCATTGAAGGTCTCTACTGATCACTCAATACAAAACATCACAATTTCATTAATTTACGAAACTAACAAAAATAACGCTCATAGATTTTATATATATATATATATATATATATATATATATATATATATATATATATATATGAAGTGTTAACATGTACACGTAAACACCTCATATATATTGAATTTTATTCGTTAATTAGCAGATCTTGTTTTCCAGCGTTGTCCGGGACTAATATAAAAATATAAAAACATACTAACTAAAAATATAAAGTATTTTTTTAATGTAACATATGCTTAAGAGTAATTTGTTTATATATTTGGGTGTTACTTAGGTGTTACATGTACACGTAAACACCTAAGTAACACCCAAATATATAAACAAATTACTCTTAAGCATGTATTACATTAAAAAGAATGCTTAATATTTTTAGTTAGTATGTTTTTATATTACCCCCGGACAACGTTGAAAAACGAGTTCTGCTAGTTAACGAATAAAATTCAATATTTTTCATTAAAAGAATATAGTTTATTGTTGATCTTAGGCCAACATTCTTGTGGCGTTTGTGTATAGAAGAAAAATAATTGTGTCCGGTGTGCACTTTATGAAAACATTAAAAAAACTACATCTTTGGGGAAAAAAGATAAATAAATGGAAAGTAGACTAAATTATAAAAAAAATATCATTCATTTTTTCATACTTGAATGAAAAAAAAAACCTTCTGCTAAAAGATACAAATTATGTGTGTGTTTATGAATGTATGCGCGTGTGTGTGTTTGTGTGTGTAGAACGCATAAAAATTGATATATTTGCGAGGTATCCCATGACGTATATATATATATATATATATATATATATATATATATATATATATATATATATATATATATATATATATTCTTATTTGTTAAGAATACAAAAAGGATGATAGCAAAATATATTTGCGAAGTCATTTCCTGTCACACAAGTACATTAAATATATATTTAAAAAACTGATTTTTTTCTCTTGTTTATAAAAAGTTAGAAATAAAACATTCAGAACCAATCTGGGAAAATAAATAACTAAAATACAAAATCTACTTGAAAAAGATGTCTAGGAACTATATATGTATATATATATATATATATATATATATATATATATATATATATATATATATATATATATGTGTGTGTGTGTGTGTGTGTGTATTTTACATAGACATAATCACTTATCAAGGCCCAGAAACCACTCGAGGATAATGATTAAGAGTGTACAGTAGTCAATTGGACAATATATAGTAATAGCTAGTAATGGGTAGTTGGTAAATTTGTTAACTCATGTGGAACGGCTCATCAAGAACTTGTTTACGTTGGACTTGAAGACAACCATATTGTACCTATTTACTATACCTCCCCACGGGACAGAGTTAGACACCAAGGTCGTTTTTTAACGTGGAGAAAAGGTACACAAATAAAAATTGTCTCAGTCGGGAAGGATTTCTCCTCCACCGAAAGAGAACAAGAAATAGAAGTGCAGCATCTGAAGAACAGATGGTATTTATTTGCTCCCCCACTGAGCAAATTAGGCACAAGGCCGTTTTTAATGTGAGGTAAAAACCAGCTCCCCTAAAAGGGGTCACTCTGGTTACCAAAAATAATAATTGTCCCAGTATAGAGGGTTTCCCCTCCATTGACTGGTACAAATTATCTTAAGTGCAGTATCTGTCGGAACAGATGGTATTTATTTGCTCCCCCACTGAGCAAATTAGGCACAAGGCCGTTTTTAATGTGAGGTAAAAACCAGCTCCCCTAAAAGGGGTCACTCTGGTTACCAAAAATAATAATTGTCCCAGTATAGAGGGTTTCCCCTCCATTGACTGGTACAAATTATCTTAAGTGCAGTATCTGCCGGAACAGATGGTGTTTATTTGCTCCCCCACCGAGCAAATTAGGCACAAGGCCGATTTTTAATGTGAGGAGTGAAGGGGAAATGGGGACCAACTCCCCGGGGAGTAGGGGAGCTGGATAGTGACAATTGGTATGAAGGGTTGCCCCTACATTGACCAAGGTCTTATATGTGGGGTCGCCCCCACATATGGTCTTTGCTTGCAGTATCTGCCGGAACAGATGGTATTTATTTGCTCCCCCACCGAGCAAATTAGGCACAAGGCCAATTTTTAATGTGAGGAGTGAAGGGAGGGGGAAGGGAAAAAGGGGACCAGCTCCCGAGAGGTAGGAAATGGGAGCTGGTTAAAGGTCAGGCATGTGGGGTTGCCCCCACATCTGGTCTTTGCTAGTCATAGCTAGTCATAGCTTGCAGCATCTGCCGGAACAGATACTACACTTTGATCTTGTCCCCCGTGCCGCCGAAGCGTGGATTGTAGTCAGCTGGAAAGCAGGAAAACGGAAAACAATTCCATAGGCGTGCAGTTCTAAGAGAGAAGCTTTGTTCATGGGATCGACGTTTAGGTTTAGGCACAGATTAAGAGCGGGGGGAATTATTGATAGTGTTTTGAGCTAGACGAGGTTTTCTTCTGAAAGTTTGGCTAGGCGGGGGGGGACATAGATTAGAGCTTAGTCGAGCACTTGCCATGAAAATAACGATAAAGCTTCTGTGAGATAGATGTTGCAGGGAAGAGAAAAGGACATTTCCTACGAGGCTACGAACCTATTTTGCACTTTATCAAGAACGGGCAAGTCCTTTCTACCAGCTCCTGCCAGGATGTGGCAACAGTACTTCACCCACACACACACACACACACACACACACACACACACACACACATATATATATATATATATATATATATATATATATATATATAGTCTTTGAAATTTTTAACATTTGAAACTATACAAAAAATTATTTTTTATCATTCGTTAAAAAAAAAAACATCTAGTCAGTAAGTCATTTAATCACCTGCAATCACTGCATCAACTCTCTCAAATTTACTATAATACCAATTTTTTTATTTTTCACGGGATCATCAGTTGTTTACCATGAAACACTGTTTCGGGGATTTAAAAACAAAACTATATATATATATATATATATATATATATATATATATATAGGGAGAGAGAGAGAGAGAGAGAGACGGGGATAAAGTGAGAGTGACTGTAATAGATAGAAAGGTGGACGTGAGATTAGAAGATTAACATAAACATACAGCTATGATGTTTAAAAATTAATATAGGTTTGAATAAATAGGTATGAGAAATCAATGCTTTTTATTAGGTTGAGAAGAAAGTCATTGCGGAATTTTCAAATTTTGATTTTCAAATAAGTCTTCGTAATAATACCTTAACTTTATATACCATTTTAAAGAGTGTGTATCGCTCTATCTGATCGGTTAAATTACAGTCGTTTAAAAGCAATTATATTTTCTTTTCAAAACGCTGAATACATAATGGAAAGAAGGCAAATTCGTACAATTTCCTTATTTCAATTCAAGCTAGGCCCGAAGTCTGTTGAAACAGTTCTCGATATAAACAGAGCGTTTGGCCCAGAAACCACTACTGTACGCACATCACAATGGTGGTTTAAGACATTTCGTGGCGGCGATGAGTTTTGAAGATGATGGGCGTATCAGATGTTAACAACGATCAATTAAGAGGCTTAGTCGAAGCAATTCCACGCACAACTATTCGAGAAGTTGCATCTTAATTAGACGTAACGTATACGACGATTTCCAACCACTCGAAATCCCGATCAATGGGTGGCTCACTAACTGAACTACAATCAAAATAAAATTTTATTTTCCCACCTTTTACACAATCAAGAACGACTCGTTTCTCGACTTAGTTATGACTTGTAATGATAAGTGTTTTTTTTTTCTACGACAACCGGCGATGCGATGCTCAGTTGTTACACGCCGACGAAGCTCCACGACACTTCTCGAAACCAGGGTTGCAACAAACGAAGATCATGCTTCCTGTTTGGTGGTCTGCAACGTATCTCATTCATTAGATTTTTGAATGTAGGCGAGACTATTACGGCGGTGAAGTCCTGTCAACAAATCGATGAAACGTAGCAGAAACTTCAACAGCAACACCCAGCATTATTCAACAGAAAAGACTTCATTCTCCCCCACGAAAATACTTTTTTTTCAAGCATCTCAACAACCTTCTGCACGAGAAATGCTTCAAAAACCTAAGCGATATCAAAAAAATTTCAATGCTCCTATAATCAATCGACTGAAAAAGATCATCCTAAGTTCCAATTTCTCTTCATGTCGTTCATAAGACATTGGTATTTGTCTTCCCTCTCGACTATGTTAAACGCAGCATCATTAGAAACACTACGCTCTACTAATGTCGCTTCCTTCACCTTCTTGCCCTATATAACTATGTTAGATTTAATAGCTCCGTTTTCAAGGTACGTTACTGTAGAAATTGCATAGTCATAGTGGATGGTGGATGACATTTTAAACTGTTCTTTTTGGAATATGTTCCCGGGGCTCGTTGCTGCATTCCATATCGTCCAGTGGTGATATTTACAAATTGCATTCGTTGCATTATATAGTAAGCGTTCTCCTAGCAGAACCTAACAGCTCGATGTTAGGTGGTTCACACTTTCTACTTCTGTCTAGCAGAAGTTGCACTTGTTTTCATTGTTGAGATAATGCATCTTTTAATAAGCATTGGCCAGCAAACTTTCACTTTGGGCAGCCATTATAATACTCTTCTGATCGTAGTGGAGAGAGTCTGCATTTGTTCAAATATTCCTAAGTAAATTCATTCAGAAAATACTTGGCACGACGCATCAAACAATAATTTTACGTGTATGTATATCATAATGAATAGTTCTCAGTATAATCACTTAATATGACAAGCTGTAGTTCTTAACAACAAAAGCAAAAACCTTTTTAGAGTTTGTTGTTGCCGCTGCTGGTCGTTTATTTACATCGTCTTGTTGACGTTGGATCTAAAAAAACAAGCTTCTATCGTTACATCATCAACGCTCTGATCCCCATCTGGCATCAATTGAAATGGATGGTTTTCGTCTTGGGGAGGCTCGATGTTTTGACAATCTTCTGGGTTTGACCTTAATCCGTGATCTGAAATGGAACAGGTACATCAAATCTGGTGGGATCCTTCTACCTCTCCAATAGATATCTCACTGCTGATTCAATTCTCTATCAATATAAAAGCCAAGAACCTCCAAGGATGAAGTGCTGCTGCCATATCTGGTAAAAAGCTGCTAAAAACAGCCTACCCTTCCTTAACAAAGTGTTACAGAAGAGAGAGAGATAGAGAGAGAGACAGACAGAGAGGTGAGTAAACGTGGAGTGTAGACACGTTTACCAGAACCGAAGGTCAGCTGGCCAGATTACGTATGAGTGACGTGGTCAGGTTGGCTAGATCGTGGAGATTTGATTTGGACACAGAAGACAACGGACGGCTTCCCGTTGTCTCCTCCTCTCCACGGGGGGGGGAGGTACGAACGCTGGCGTGTGTAGAAGAAGAACCCACACAGGCCGATTTCACTTCCACCTTCTGCGGGACATCTGGGGAAGTGAAATAAAAACTATAAAACTAATTCCATGTCTTGGAGTGATTGAATCTTCATCCAAAAAATGGTATCAAGTCTCCCTCCAGGATGAGAAATTTCCAGATGGTCCAACATCGAAGAAGCGGAGGTAGGTTCTGAAAATACATGTCACTCACACATTATTCCCTTTATGATAATCAAACACACAACCCTTTATATAAGAGACAATCATACGCACACGGACTCCTTTTATGTTATACACCAAACGTCAATTTGGTGCCCCTCTATGATAACCCTAGTGAGAACTTCAATGATAACCAATATGAAACATATTCAATCTGGTGCCGTGACCAGGATTTGGTGCCCCTCAATGATAACGCTATGTAACAAACGTTCAATTTGGTGCTCGTAGACCAGTTCGCATCACCGATGCGATAATCGAACCTGTGTTTAAGAAAATACAACGTGGAAGCATGGAGATTTAGTGTCAAGAAAAAAAGATAGACTAAAAAATAAAAAAAATTAAAAATTAAAAAAAAACTATACAACACAATAAAATGCCTGGAAAAAAAAAGAAAAAAAGAAAGAACAGTAGAAAAAAAATACAAATCAACACACACACAACGTAGGGTGCATTAAAACACTAGGCGAATTAGAAAAATAATGAAGAAAAAAAAGGAAATACACATTTACATATGAAGAACCTCTTATAAAGAAAGAAAGAAATGGTTCTGAAGGAAAAACAGACACATTAAAATTATATATAGATAGATTTATATGATAAATTAATAAGAAGAATTAAGGGTAGAACGGTACGTTAAAAAGAAAAGAAAAGAAAAAAAGAACGTTTCTGTGTAGAAAAAACAATCCATTCCCTCTAACCACTTTAACATGCCTGGTTATCTCCCACTCTACCGTAAGGACTCGGACAGACATATGCATGGACTTGGAGTCTATATTCGAAACACCCTCCCCCTAACTAGAGAAATAAAACTAGAATCAGAGGGCCAGGCCTTTATGTGCTTCAGACTAAATATGCAACACAATATTAGCTACTTGTATTTTCTCTACCGCTCTCCCTCAAACCAAGACTGTACCCTAATAAACAAAGTCTCAGACAGCATAGATATAGCACTCTCCCTCGATACTAGCACACAAATACATGTATTTGGTGACTTCAATGTCCCCCACAGAAACTGGCTAGGATTCTCAAATCACACAGACGTAGCTGGTAGCGCCACATATAGCTTCTCTATATCTCATTCCCTATCTCAATTGGTTACATTTCCGACACGTTTCCCAGACCAGCACGATCAACATGCCTCACTTCTAGATCTCTTCCTGACAACGGTTCCCAATGACTGTGCAACAAATGCCCATAGCCCACTCGGGAATGCTGATCACGCTGTGATAATGGTAGAAATCAGCCTAAATTCTCGCCCTAAAACTGAAGACCCACTACTCAAAACAACGAGGTATTACAAAAAGGCTGATTGGGAAGCCATCAGGGAGCTCATCAGAGATGCCCCATGGCAAAATATCTTTACTCTTCCAGCGGAACAGTGTGCAAATGAGACAACTGAATGGTTCAAAACTGCTATTGAAGCACATGTTCCCGCACGGAAATACTATAGCAAGCCCCATTCCCCCCAATGGTTTACTTCTGCTTGTGCAGCTGCCATTTGTCAAAGGCAGCATGCGTTCCGCAGATTCAACCGACATAAGTCCAGCTCAAATAAACAGAAGTTTATAGAAGCTAGAAATAATTGTAAGAGAGTGATAGACACAGCTAAGTCAGATTACTCTGAAACCACCAGAAAGCGCATCAAAGCACAGAAATTAGGAACCCGGGATTTTTGGAAAATCTACAACAGCGTAGTTAATAATGGACAGTCAATTATTCCCCCACTAACAAACAACCATGAGGTTGCTTGCACGGCAACTGACAAGGCTAATCTGCTTGCCAGTCGGTTTGCCTCAAACTCCACACTGAACTCGGTACACCACTCACTCCCCGATTTTCCTCTGCGAACAGACGCCACACTTGAAGATTTGAAAATCACCCCTTCTCAGGTACATGCTATTATAAAAAACCTAGACACCTCTAAAGCATGTGGACCAGATCTCATCCCGGCTGTGCTATTAAAAAAATGCTCAGCCGAGGTTGCTCCAGTTCTGTCCAAACTTTACAATAAATGCCTTAACGAATCTTGTTTTCCCGACTGCTGGAAAACCGCCTCTGTGGTACCAGTCTTCAAGAATTCTTGTGAAAGAACTGACCCACTAAATTATCGCCCCATTATCCTCCTCCCGCTTTTCGCCAAAATATTTGAATCCTTAGTTAATCAAGTCCTAGTCCAGCACCTAACAGCTGCTAAACTCCTGACTGACAAACAATATGGATTCAGGCAAGCCCGTTCAACAGCAGATATCTTAACTGTAGTTTCTGAACGTATATACCGTTCATTGGATAAAACAGGGGAGGGTAGAGCGGTGGCCCTTGATATACCTAAGGCTTTTGACAGGGTATGGCACGATGGTCTTCTAAGGAAAATTAGATCATATAGAATCACTGGAAGAATTCATAACGTAATTAAATCCTTCTTAAGTAATAGAAAAATCAAAGTTGTCCTCGACGGACGTACATCTAAACAATATGACATAAATGCGGGAGTGCCTCAGGGGTCTATCCTTGGACCTCTATTGTTCCTGATATTCATAAACGACCTCCCTGATAATATTGTTTCGGAGATGGGTATATTTGCCGATGACACCACTCTCTATAACAGATATGAGGAGAAAACAAATGAACACATATCCAAGAAAATAGCAGAAACACTAGAGGATGACTACCAATCCGTAGTGGAATGGGGACAAAAATGGTTGGTCTCATTCAATGCTGCTAAGACTAAGCTTGTTTCCTTCAATAACTACAAGAAACCTTCTCTACCACCAATAGCAATGGCCAAGAACACATTGCCTGAAAGTACTTCTTTTAAACTCCTCGGCCTAACGTTTACAGGGAATATGAACTGGAATAGATACATTGAGAGCATTGCCAAGTGCTGCTGCAAGGAAGGTTGGCTCCCTCTACCGTGCTAGAAAACTACTTACGCCTGCCAGTATCCTATACCTCTATAAGGCAACCATTCGCCCATGTATGAAGTACTGTTGTCACATCTGGGCTGGTGCATCTGCTGCTTGTCTCTCGCTCCTGGACAGGGTTCAAAAGAGAGTCGCCAACCTGATAGGTCCTGAACTGTCATCTAGGCTTCAACCTCTGTCCCATCGACGAGATGTTGCATCCCTCTGCCTGTTCTACAAATACTTTAATGGTGAATGCTCTGACGAACTGCAAACACTTGTACCTCCCCGACGTAACTACCCCCGACAAACCCGACAAGCTACTAAGTCTCATCCCTTTACAGTGGAGATCCCTAGGTGCAAGAAAGCCTTTTACTCCAATAGTTTCTTCCCCAGAACTGCGGGTCTTTGGAACTCCCTTCCGGGATTCTGCTTTCCCAACTGCAATGATATGCAGAAGTTCAAGTGTAATGTTAACAAACATCTTTCTACTCTTCTCCCTTCATAATGACCCCGCTAATTAATTCCCTAATAGTAGCCCCCTACTTCAAAGTGGCACTGTGCCTTGTTTGGGGTGAAAATTGAATAAAAAAAAATAAATAAAAAATAGAAGAAATTGAAAAAAACAGCTTTGACGATAGACATACAGATAATAAATTGTAAAGTTTTAATGAACAGCCAGTGAGTAACCCAGAAAGAAAAAAAAAGAAATAGAACATATGACTTTAGTAACAGTGTGGGTCAGGAATGAGCCTTTCAGCTTACCAAAAGATAAACAGGTCAATCACAAATATGTGTTATGAATATTTTGTTGCATTTTTAAACTGTGAAACTAAGTGTAACTTTTAATGAAAAGCAATATGTACTTTTAATGAAAAACAATGGATAGGTTGTGAAAATGTGATTTTTTTCCTTTTTCACTATTTGTATGATTTTTTTTCTTATGAATTTTTTCTGACATGGACAATTTTAGTTCCATCGATGTGTTAGGATTGTCTGAGACTTTATAAGTGAGTAGTTTTATTTTATTTTGGAAACGACTATGTATTTTAATTGTAAATGTCTAGGTATTTTTTGTAAACGACTGTGATTTTTCTTTAATTTTGAATTCTGTGGAATGCAGCCGACCTCAGGAGTTGATGACGTGGTCAATATTGGGTTTCCACGAATCTGTGTTTTGCTATTTGGAATTTTGTTATTAGTGAGATGGGACTTTGTGATTGCTTATAGGATATTTTTGTATAATCGTTTGGAGCGTTTGAAGGACCCCACCATTTTCCCAGCGACCTTGGTAACAGAGTTGATGTACGTTTTCTACTCAAGTAAGGAGTAAAGGTCAAATCCAGAAGCTTGTCAAAACATGGGACCTCCCCAGGACGAGAGCCGTCCGTTTCAATTGGTGCCAGATGGGGATCAGAGCGATAATGATGTAAAGATAGGATCTTGGTTTTAGATGCATTAAAATAACCAGCCACCTCTTCCCCCACTGTATCGTGCGCTCAAGATCAGAGGACAGAGAATCAGAGAGAACTTTGTCATTTACGGCCTTTGATGTGTTTCCATAGATGGTCGTGTCATCAGCATAGATGTCAACGAATGATTTAAGATGTTTTGAGAGATCATTGATGTAGATCAGGAAGAGAGTTTGGCCCAGGTTGAACTCCAGCATTAATACTGCGGCCTTCTGATTTCTGCCCATCAACCACTACTCTTATGAGCCTATCAGAGAGAAATGATTTAATAATTAAGAAAACATTTCAAGTGATACTCTAGCTGGAGATCTTGTGAAGTAGACCTTTATGCCATACCTTGTCGAACGCTTTCGACATGTCAAGAGCAATTGCGCTAGAAAGGAAGCCTTTGTCAAGAGATTCACTCATCCTATTAGATATAACTGTTAGCATATCTGCGGTAGATCCAACAGAACTAAAAAATATTGCGTGTTACTAAGAAGATTATTTCTGCTGAGGTGGTTGACTATTTAATATGGATTCCAACAGCTTACTCATGACACACAAGAGACTTATTGGTCTGTACTGGAAGGGAGATGACTTATCACCTGAATTCTTAAATACAGGTCATACTGATGAGGTTCTCCAGGTTGTTAGCACTTTTCCTTAAGACAACGCTTAAAATTTTTGTAAGTATGGGGGCAAGTTCTGGTTGAAGCTTTTTCAACACTTTGATTGGAATGCCGCCGGGGTCAGTTGTTTTACTGGAATCAATGTTCTTGATGTTGCATAGCGTGTTGTCTGTTATAGGAGAAAATACGGGGAGTTGATGGCCATTGTCGTATAGGGTAGAATTAGCTGCAATGTCCTTGGCAAGTAGTTTGGCCTTGTCTGATACTGACGAGATGATCTCAGGTCCATTAATGACGGTTGGGATAGAACGCGCCCTTCTGTGCAAGGTCCTGTTTGCTATTTGCCAAAACTTGTGGGAACCAAGCCGCTGCTCAGCTGCTTTGGATTTAATGGAGTGAGCATATAGCTTTCTTGCATTTTTTATTGCACTTTTTCAGTGGTTGCAGGTAGTCCCTTAAGCAGCTTTAGTCTCAGTGCATCTATTACGTTAGTAGCTATGAAAAAAGTGATTTCTGTGCGCGTTGGCAGCAGCATATTCTCGGGAGAACCATGGCTGGCTGTTAGGTTTTTGTTCGAATTTTTTGGATGGTATGAATTGGTCTATGCCTACAATTAACCATTTGGTCAGGTCTGATACTATAGAGGCCACATCCTTTTTAAACATGGAATGCATAGGTAGATCAGATATGAATGTACGAAAGCTATCCCAGTCAGCCATAGGGTATTGATATACAGTACGGTGGAGAGGTACGTCTGAAGACTTATTACATTTCGTTTTTATCTTAACTGATACAACGGAGTTGTCGGAGGATCCCAGAGGAGATAGAACGCAACATGAACATAGCTCAGGGAAAGTTGTGAGAAAAAGGTCTAGAAGTCTTGCATACTGACCGGGTGTATCGAGCACACGGTTGGGTTCGTGAAAAATTTGAGTGAGGTCATAGGCAATGGGAAAATCATGATAGAACCCCCCCATCATCTGTCTTATTTGAGTGGGTCAGCCATTTCACACTATGCACATTGAAGCAACCGCAAAAGGGATGAGCAGACAGGATGTGGTTAATTTTCTCAGATTTTATTTCAGTGAAAGTATTATAAGATAAATGTTTTCCATTATACTGTTATCTTTTTTCTAGCAATAAAAGTGTATATATCCCGTATCATCCGGAATATACTAAAGGAACCTCACGGATGAACGTGGCTTTTTGTTTTTGGTTGTTCCTTTTTTGTTTCATCTAATGTCTGTAGGTGCAAGTGAAACAAGAACAAATTCCGATTGCCAGAGTTCTCTGTCGGCCATTGAAGCCACTAGTCAGTTACTTCCAACCCGGTTTCCTCTTCAATAATGGATTTCAATGTTAAACATGAACGTTCAATATTATTTGATTGGAATACATTATTGAGATGAGTATTATTTATTAATTTTATTTATTGCGAACAATTATCCTCATCTTTTTAATTGCTGTTTCACTGGCTTTCCACTGTCGTTTAACTTAGTTTTCACTGTCGTTTAACCAAGTAAGCCTCTAGCCGGCATTGGGTAGGATCGAAACCGCTATCTTCAGACAGTTCGCAAATGGAATCGTAGAGATCCACCGTCTCTATCCACTGCGCCACAGGCCCAAATTAAAATTAAATAGACGTCCAAGTTTTTTTCTTTTGCATCTGGAGCCCAAAATAAGACCTTTCCTGTCGATTCATCATGGCGACTAATATGAATGGCAAATGCTAGACGTCTCTCTCTCACAATATTGGAAACAGGAGGTAGGAAACCATAGAATTACTTGTTTGTTGGGTGACTTTATATGTTGTAGGCTAGTGGAAGCATTCTTGTATATTTAAGCAGCGTCCAATAACCAGAAAATAAGATCAAATCCGAAAACTGATAAAACAGATATTTTTCAGAACCGCCCATCCAATCTGAACATTTTACAGTGATGATTTGGACGTATCTAAAGCACATGCGTCATTTACTCCTGTAGGTTAAATATAAAAATAATATTTCCAAATCATCGTGTTTAATGCCTTTATTTGATCAATGCATTTGTTGTTAGTTTGATTTTAACTTTATTGTTTATGTAATGTCTGTTCTCGGTGAATCATTCCGCAAGCGATCATTCTTTAACAATGATGACTTGCTGAAGATAAAAGTGGAAACCTTAAATGGGCTTCTTATGAAACGCCACTCTCACTTCCGAAAAAAGAAAGAGAAAATGGAAAATGTATTTTTGATTACAACGTATTTTCAACACACACACACACACACACACACACATACTGACTCACATACACCAGAAATAATTCATAAACACAACGAAATTATGGTTCGATCAATAATGCCAGAGACGTTGAGATCAATATATATATATATATATATATATATATATATATATATATATATATATATATATATATATGTGTGTGTGTGTGTGTGTGTGTGTGTGTGTGTGTGTGTGTGTGTGTGTATGTATGTATATATCAAACACGGTAGTGTTTTAATATGCTATTATGGGGCAGTTTTAGTCATTTAGAACTACTTTAAAGCTTCACTGCTCACTAATTTTCCGACCAAATTTCAAAGAATTATTAGTTTATATATCACTTTCACAGCTATATTATGATTTTTTTTTTCAGTTTTTGCTTAGTAAACAAAAGTTATGATGAATTTTCTTGTGTTCAAAATCATAAAAATATGTAAGGAGGTGAGCGACGCGTTTAATGATTGATTTCCATAGCACTACGTCGATTCAGCGACTACTGTTGCTACTAATTCACTGCTGTCGCTAAGAGAGAAGTAACAAGTGAAACAGAAAGAATGACAATATGAAAGGGAGATAATTAGAGGATTTTATAGAAAGCAGACGAGTGCCGTACATTATTATCACATATGTGTTTATGGGGGGGGGAATAAGACTGAAATTAAACAGAGAAAAGTTCATTTATGAGGAGCCTGACAAAATCATGGATTACAATAGAAAAATTCGAGCATAAAAAGTAATAATGTTAAGCTTAAACATGGAAAAGTAAAGGACTAATTGTTTAAACTGGAAAAGAAAAGGGCAAGATATTCTAGTAAAAAATAAAATAAATTTATAACTTAAAATATTGCAGCATTAAGAATTTTTTTCAATTCAATTTATAACATCATATAATTAATCTCTTAGTCTGCAATATTTTAAGTTATAAATTTATTTTAATTTTTACTATAATATACTGTTTTTTTCATTTCAAATTTTAAGAATAACTCCTTTACTTTTCCATGTTGAATCTTAACCATATTATTTTTCATGCTTGCATTTTTTATTGTAATATATATATATATATATATATATATATATATATATATATGTGTGTGTGTGTGTGTGTGTGAAAGAGAGAGAGAGAGAGAGAAAAGAAACCTGTGTTCTTTTTAGAAATTTCTCGACATTTCGTCCGCATTATCAGGGTACATTCTTAGGAGAATGATAAGGATTATTGAGGAAAATTAAATAAACCAAAGATGGGAATCTTATGAAGAGTAAAATATATATATATATATATATATATATATATATAATTTATAATTATTTTTTTACTATAATAATGAAATAGCTACAGGCACTAGTGTTTCATCCTTTCGGGAATTTTCAGTGCAGGGTGTCACGATTAATACCAGTCGAACGATTAGAACCCCGCAACACGAGACATCTCTGGCTTGATTAGCGGAGACCCAATCCATTCGGCTACCATTAACCGCGTGAAATAACGTTGAATTTAAACATCTTAATTTAAATGTTCATTTACATCATATATATATATATATATATATATATATATATATATATATGTATATATATATATATATATATATATATTATATGTAGTTATAGGAAAAGTAATTAAAAATGTAAGTAGGGCCACGTGTATGTAAAACGTAAGTGGGAAACGTAAGTAAAAAATTAAAAATGTATAATATAAGTGGAGAAATGAGTTTCAGATAAAACTAATCAGGTTTCAAATCTATGTATCAATGGGGAAGAGCGATTAAAAATGTATGTGGACGAAATTAATTCGGTTTCTAATCGATGTAATGATTAAAAACGAATCAATCTATCTATCTATCTATATATCTATCTCTCTCTCTCTCTCTCTCTCTCTCTCTCTATATATATATATATATATATATATATATATATATATATATATGATGAAAATAATGGAAATAGTATTCCGACAAAATAGAGAAAATACAAAAGGAACAAACCGTATTATGTGTTCACCAACGTTTCGTCTTTATTTCGACTTTATTTCGAGACTTCCTCAGAGGAAGTCTCGAAATAAAGACGAAACGTTGGTGAACACATAATACGGTTTGTTCCTTTTGTATTTTCTCTCTCTCTCTATATATATATATTACATAGAAAAATGCGAGCATGAAAAGTAATGTGATACAGATTTCGCTTAGAAAATAAAGGACTAGTTGTTTCAACGGAAAAGAAAAAGGCAAGATATTCTCGTGAAAAATATAATAAATATATAACTAAAAATATCGCAGTATTAAGAATTGCTTATATAATGTTATAAATTGAATTTTAAAGAAAATTCTTAATGCTGCAATATTTAAAGTTATAAATTTATTACATTTTTTACTCGAAAATCTTATCCTTTTCTTTTGCAGTTTAATATTAACCTTATTACTTTCCATGCTCGCATTTTTCTATGTAATCCATGATTATTCCAGGTTTGTCTTCATAATATTTTCTTTTTTGTGTTCAAAATCATCTTATATTATTAATTTTTATTGAAATAAACTAAAAAACTAGTGTTATAAAATACATTTTCTTGATTAAATAGTGAAATATAAAGATTAAAGTCCACAAGTATTTTATATTTGAATAATTACTAAAATAATTTTCATCGGTTTAAATATTAAATAATCAATTCAGAAATAAACAAATAGCAGAAAGTCAATTATATTTATATATACAAATAATGAGAAAAAATTAAAAAATTAAATTAAAATTATTTAATTAAAATATCATTATGAATAGAAGATACTCGTTAGAATTGAGTTTTTTTTAAATGGATAATTTAATTTCAGTCTTTGTTTTTTTTTTTTCTCATGTAAAAAATCCGTAAAAGAATAAACAATGTATGACACGCGGTTGCTTTCAATATCTACCTTTCACTCTTTCTTTGTCTTCGTTTCGCCTTGTTACCCCTCTCTCTCTCCCTCCCTTTCTCTCTCTCTCTCTCTCTCTCTGCCAACTGTATGAGCGTCAGAGAGGTATTATTAGCAATAGTAGTCATTGAAACGCTGCGGTTTCTATGGGAACTAAGCAGAAAGCCATCGCTCACGCCCTTACGTAATTTTACGATATTTACTATCAGAAAATGTATCATAACCTTTGTTTTACTGAACGAAAATTGGAGATTTTTCATCACAATCTAGCCTAGAAGGTGATCTATAAAGTGTAATAATTGTTTGAAATTTGGTCGCAAAATTAGTGAGCGGTGAAGCTTTAAAGCTAATCCAAATGACTAAAACTGCCACTTAACCATATATTCAAACACTTCATATAGGATATTCAAAAAAAGAATATTACGATTTCATTAATCCCCAGTGTTTACAACGAAATGTATTTTTCTTATCATAGGAAAGACATTACCAACTGAACATTGTAACACACCTATGCATTTGTTGCTACAGGCATACATTGAAACAGCATTATATGAAAACTAATCATAAACGCAAAAGTTTGTAGTGTAAAAAGTTTAGGAAAAAATAAAAAATAAAAATAGAAAGTGAATTCAAAACGTTGAAACAGTTTGTTTTTCTCTAATTATTCAGCGATTATACTTGATTCATGCCGTTTCGAAAGTTATCCTGCTCCTGCCAAAAGTTATCAACAATAGTATCACAGCTAAACAAAGCACGTATCCTACATTTAGTTTTTCTACTTTAGCATAAATGAAACTGCATAAAAACAATAGAATAATACAATAACAGAAAGTAACACGTGACGACGTCAGTTTATTTACTTTCATTGATACATCTAAAAGACATGCATATGCAGCATTAATTTTCCTCGCCTAAAATTTTTACAACCTCGTCAAACTTTTACAAGAAACACCCGTCTAAAACTATCAACAATTTCCCCCACTCTTTATCTGTGCCTAAACCTAAACGTAGATTTCATGAACAAAGCTTCTTTCTTAGAACTGCACGCCTGTGGAATTGTCTTCCGTTTTCTTGCTTTCCACCTGACTACAATGTGGTTGTCTTCAAGTCTAACGTAAACAAGTTTCTGATGAGCCGTTCCACTGAAGTTAACAAATTTACCGAATTTCTATTATTAACAATTACTATATTGTCCAATTTCTACTGTACACTTTTTAACCCTTATCCCCGAATGGCCTCTTGGCCTTTATAAATGGTTATGCCTATGTAAAAAAATACGTTTCGCAACGATTCGTGAAGCAGTTGTTGGAGTACTTGAAAAAATTCAGTTGTTAATGTAGCATTCCTTTGAAGGTTCAGTGTGAGCGAGCGAAAATATAATTGCGTTAATGAAATCTTTCCTTTCAATTCATTTCCTTTTAAATCCTTCATATTCCCTCGCACAAGTGCATTTGATTTAGTTTCTTTATTCTGTTGAATCAGCTCTTTTAAATCCAACCGATATTAGCGTGTTTCTCAAACTAAATAGCAACAGGAACCAAAGAGTGCTAGCATTGACAAAATGAAGATGCACGTGCGCATAATATAATGAAGTGAAGAATGGTAAAAACATACATAAGTGAACACACATTAAATCGAAAAAGTTACAGAATTTTTGTAATGAAAATTGAATCAATAATCAAGTGTTGATCGGATTAGGCTAACTGGTTTCATTGATCGATGACTGTTGACAAATAATACCACAGCACATGACTGTCCTTTGCAAGTCTAAACAGATATAAGCAAACATATTGGTTGTAAAATTTACATTTTTATGGAAATTAAAGGTTCACTTCCAAGTGAAGGCGACGCTCAAAATACAATGCAAGTTGCTTAGGACTTAAGAAAGGGTTCGTTCAAAATTAAATACAGCTACGCTTAAAGAAGATCGAAGGCTTTATCGACCGGAACAATATGAAAATACAGTAGTCCGTATAATCAAAATAATACGAATAATCAATGCTAATCTCCAAATGTCAGAATGTTAGATATAAGCCGGGTAGAAGTAGTCATCTATCTATCAATCTATCTATCTATCTAATTATCTATCTATCTTTCTACCTAAATAATTATCTATTTATCTATTTATCTATATAATTACATATTTATCTATACAATTATCTACCTATCTATTTATTTATCTATTTATCTCTCTATATATATCATTTTATATCTATCTGTCTATCTATCTACCTACAAAAATTTGAATCGTGGCATGTTTTGATAGGTGTCAAAACTTTGTAGACCGGTCAGCTGAGGCGGAAGTATGAAGCGGGGGCCGGACGTGACGTATCAGGTGCTCAGGTTTGAGTAAGCTAGGTTAAGCCTAGTTTAGTTAGAGCCTAAACGCCGAACAAGAAAGATTAGTTAATGGATCTCCTCATGAGGGAGGTTATTGCCTCAAATAGAGTATCAACAAGTCAAAGATCGTCACACACTCAACTTCTACTACCTTACTGCCTGGGAGTGAATGAGCCATAAACACACACATCGTCTTGGGTCCCTGTCTTGAAGCGTCTTTGTTTCACCAGGTTCCGGCTCCGTAAAGAACGGTTGGCGAATCCCCCAGAATCAGCCAGCAGGAGACATGTATGTCGTCATGTTGAAGTGTTTTATATGTTGACTCATGCACCTACAGCACTACACTAGTCACAGAGCTTTAAGTAAATAGACATTAAGCGACATGAAGACAATAGTTTGTTAAATAGTCCGTTATATACGTACACAACGTATATTTATATAAACATATACACACACACGCATATATATATATATATGTGTGTGTGTGTGTGTGTGTGTGTGTGTGTGTGTGTGTGTGTGCCGTTATTTATAACGATTTACATAATGACAACACAAAATTACGTCGATTTGGTTACGGAACGAGGACTGTACAATCAAAAAGTGCTGCTCATAAATTGATTTTGTAAAAGCTATATTCCTATTATAGAATGATTCTCTCACATTGGGGCTTATCGTGGATTACCAGCTGTTTCTTTGTCGTAATGAAGCATGATTGTTCTTGGTCTTGGAACATAGCGCCTCCCAAGCATTAATAACTTCGCCTATATGTTTTGGCTTAGTTTTGATCGCCTGTAGTGCAAGAAGAATGCAAATCGATCCGTTATAAGCTATTTTATAGTCGATTGGGGTGCGCTATTCACCCTGTTGTTTCATCTTTCATCTTTTAGCTTTATGTCACATCTAGCAGCCATAAAAAACAAACGAATTATCACGTATTGTCTCTAAAATCGACAGCGTTACAGAGACGCATTTTTGTAACTGCATCGTACACGTGTTGTTAATTGTGGAGAGAGTTCATACCCAACATCACTGTTTACTTTGGCTCAAACTTTTGGTCATAAACGAACTGATTTAAATACATTTTCTGGATAGTTTATTAAAATTGTCTTAGTAAGCGAAAACAGGTAAGATGAGGAAAAGCTGAGAAATCTAGTGAGGCAGATTCGGAATTGGCTTATGGCGAAATATGCATGGGAACTAAAGCCTCGGCAATAATCATCTAGAAAGGTTTCTTGCGTGTGCGAGTGTTTATTTATTTGTAGAACTGTGTCTCTGTGTTTAGACATTCAGCAACAATTCACGTCCTGGAGTTTACGATGGCTATATCTTGATAATCTCACGTCACCCGTGGAGACAATATCTTTCGATCCTACCGCTAGCAAGGCCCTACTCTGGACTGTCGTCGTCTCATAACTAAAACCTACGTGTCCATCCAAACCCTTTTTCATTACGTTACCACCCACATTACCAAACAAATCAAAGTTACTTTATGCTAATTGTCTGTATTTTGTTTATCTAAAAATTAAGTATCAGCTAAAATCAACTGTAGTATTTTATTACACAGATTTTTATCATTTTGTCGACTAAACTACAAGTTTTTCTATCATCTAATCTC
This sequence comes from Euprymna scolopes, assembly GCF_053919585.1. Taxonomy (NCBI): domain Eukaryota; kingdom Metazoa; phylum Mollusca; class Cephalopoda; order Sepiida; family Sepiolidae; genus Euprymna; species Euprymna scolopes. Next base: position 189,068,246 of record NC_136482.1, read on the forward strand.
GAAAGATGCAAAATATTTATTATATTCATTTTTTAATAATAAACTATTTTCCTCTGTCTCTCACTTTTTTTTCCTTTTGTCTGCAATCTTTTACTGCATTTTTGACATAATTGAAATGCAAGCTAAAGATGAAAAAATGTCTGCCAGAAACTTGTGACGGCAATTGAATGAAACAACGGAAATTACCGAAAGTTTTCTATATTTCTTCACCGGAAATAAACAAGAAGCAGTCGGTGATAGAAATTATTAACAAATCTTAAAGTAGAAATTGTTTTGTTATAAATTTCTCTTCACAAAATATCAGTTACAAACCCAAGCACGTTTTTTTATCACAAATTCGTTTTCGATTAAATATATTGAAAATTGAAATGAAATTGAATTTAGTCTCATATTTGTATTCAATAAGTATAACAGTTTTGATTTGATGACGTTTTCATGTATATAGTATTAAATCCGATTATATGATTTATATGGGGGTCGTTCCAAAAGAAAAGTCTCCTGTTTTTTTAACTAAAAGTAGTTGATCAGTTCGAATGCGGGAATGATACCACTTAAACGGACGACCTGTTGTGGCTCCAAAAATTATTCTCTACAAAGTCACTACTATTATCGATACACTTTTGCCAGCGATAAGTTACTGGCTAGAGATGGGCGTTACTCATATCTCCGTCGCCACTTAAGAATCGAGGAACTTATTGGCTAACTTTACTGACATCAACTGTATCTGCTTCATAAACGTTCAACAGGCGGTGTTCAATGTTTATCAGTTCAATTTTTCTGCCACGATGCACCTTAGCTTCCAACGCACGTCCATGACAAATGGTGTTTTTTTAGAGTCTTACACCGTAAATATCTACAAAAGAGAAATAAAAGTTTCCGCTCATAAATGCATAAGTTCAGTCATCATAGTAATGCAATTTGCAATCCCCTCTGACCCGTTTTTGCAGAATGAAAAATAGGACGGCATTACTTTTGAAACGTCTTCTATATAAAAGACCTGTATTTCCAAGTATGTGTTAATTTTGTAGCACATAAGTTGCATTTCCGCTGGAGACGAAATTAAATGAACTCCGTAAAATTTACATTGAATTCAGTCCGTCCGTCTGTTACGCTTAAGTTTTAGTGGGATTTTACTCGGCTCATCATACTTTCACTTATCCACCATGCTTAAGTTTAAATTGAATGTTCATAGGTCTGTCATACTTAAGTTGAAATAGAATTTTCACCTGTTCGTCATGCTGTCCGTTATTTTATCAGTTAGTCAAGCTTAAATTAAAATACACATTTAATTAATCTGTTAAGCTTAATGTTAAAAGGTAGAAATTGAATTTTCATCTGTCCGTCTGTTATACAGTTCTGGACACATTTGAACATTGAATATCTCGAGAACCATTAAGAATAGAAAAACGCATCTGGTATATTCAGAAAGCTTGTAATCCTAAGTTTTTTTTGTGGGTGTTAGAAGATGATTCCCATAGATTACACGACACATATCAAGCCGATAGTCCAATTCTTGCTAAACGTGTCCCAGCATTTCGTTGTCAATGGTTACAACCGCTTCTTTTATTTGGGCCTTCAGCTTGTCCACGTCTCTTGGAATGGAGGGCACATTCACTCCCTTTCTGGTCACTGTTTTCACGTTAAACAAGTGTCCATGATCTAGTTTTTGCAAACTCAAGCACACAAATCGCCATTTCGGGTTGAGTGAACACCATTACTGGTGTTAAAGAGCATCTCTCTCTCTCTCTCTCTCTCTCTCTGGCTCTTTCATACTCTCTCTATTTTCTCTCTCTGTGTCTCTATTAGATAGTAGATCGAGAGAGAGAGAGAGAGAGGGAGAGGGTGGGAGGAGGTCAGAGAGATATTTTTGCAGTTAATCCACGTTGCAGAAAGTGACGTTTCATCTAACCGGATGTCATGTGATGCTACGTGGCAAGGTTGGTGAAACGTTGAGTCTCTCAGAAAATGCCGAGCCGAGCAGAAGTCTAAAATGGTTCTCTCCTAAGTAAGGGGGGAGATGCGCGCCCCAGACGTGGGACGTGATAGGTACACACAGTGGAGACCATCGATGGCGGCATCTGCAGATCATGCCTGGGAGAATAAAAGGTTGAAAACCCAACATCTGTCTTCATCTTGTGTATTCCGGCGAAAACAGCAAGAGAGCTCCACCCAGATGAAGAAAAGAAATGAAACAAGTAAAGTATACATGGTCCCGCGTGAGTGCACAGTAAACTAGGCATAAAAAATGATTAAGTTCATCACGTTACCCTTCCCCGCCCATTTAACCCCAGAAGTCCCCAGTGGTGTAGTTTTAGGACTTAAGATATGTAAATTGCAGTTCTGCACCATGCAAAAAAAAAAAAATAAATAAATGAATAAGTCCATCATTTGCCCCCTTTCCCCATTTAGCCGCAAAAGTCCCCAAGGCCTTAACGTATTTAAATTTAAGTTCAGCACCATGCAAAACTGCTAAATAGACATACACAGAAAATTTTGAACAAATATGGTAAAATAATCCCATGAATGGAATATTATTATTAACCCTAAAAAAGCCCCTGGGACACACCCAAGAGTTATCACGAAGTATAGACAAACAAAATTATATAGAAATCAGTCAGTTACAACTTTTCACAAAGTTTTATAAAAATCTAAGGCATCAATTTATTTTAATAAGCACAAAAGTATCAATTTTAGCTATTTTAATCCGAAAGGCACCCCTAGGGGGGAAACCGGAGTTTCCCGAAAAATCTGTTCTGTTACTTTTTTTACTCATATCATGTTTAATGTTTGTGCAAAATTTCAAAAAATTCCAAGGCGTAAATATTGAGAAAGTGCAGACAGACGACGAACGAACCGACAAGGGTGAGTTTACAGGTCCACCATCCTTTTGTCAGTGGACCAAAAACCAATAGCCTTACAAAACATTAATGCATTTAAATTTAAAATGAGACCACTTCCATCGTACTTCCTTTTGTAGTTAAGCAGATATGACTAACTTGAAATGTGCAGAAGACTTTTGGAACACCCTGTATATCGAATTAATGCATGTCTTTTTATGTATGTATAGCGTACAGACGTCATTGTCATTGAAAGCGTAAATAAACGTATATGTTTCATACTGGTAATAAATGCGTGATTTATATATACAGTAAATAGATCATGCCTTTAACGCATACAATAAACATAGAAAATAAACATCTGGCCATAAGACAGTTCTGTAAGTCGGACTTCTAATTTCAATCCACAAAACGTCCCTTGACCACAATAGATGTATGAACAAAGGTTTATATAGTTGTAACATCTACAATACGTCCCTTTACGACAAAGTAAAATATAAAAATATATTGTATACATTAAGGTAAGTCGTGTTTTATGCGTTTATCTCGACCTTTGTGTGTGTGTGTGTGTGTGTGTGTGTGTGTGTGTGTGTGTGTGTGTGTGTGTGTGTGTGTGTGTGTGTGTGTGTTTGTGTGAGTTTGTTCCCTATGGTGTGAAATACAGCTGGACTGATTTCTATGAAATTTCACAGGGCCTACGAGGGTTGTGCAATAAGTAATGTTCCTGACCCACCTTTAGTTGTCTGATCTAGCTGAAATTTTGTATGTGCAATGACCCATATCTCTACCAGTTATGTGGCAAATTACAGCTCTGAACTACTTGTGGTTTCTGTCTTACAGGTGTTTGAAGTGAGTCAGGTGTGAAATGGAGCCTGTTTAATGTCGAGCAGTGATCCGGTTTTTGCATTTGAAAGGACGCACACCACAGGAAACTTTTGATGAAATGAAAGAAACTTATGGTGATAATGCCCCATCATATGATCTTGTATAACGCTGGCATTGTGAATTCAAACATGGCCGGAAATCTGTGGAAATAGCTCCAAAACCTGGTTGCCCCCCTTCTGCCATTGATGAGACTTCTGTCTGTCAAGTTCAAGCTACCATTTTGGAAAATCGGCGCATTACTATTCGCCAAATAGCCCAAGATGTTAAGATTAGTGCATGATCTGTGGAAACTATCATTCATGACCATTTGCATATGCATAAGGTGTCTGCCAGATGGATTCCCAGGTTGCTCACACCATTTCAGAAGCGAGAACGCGTCGAGAGCTCGAGGATGAATTTGGAGATGTGCCAAGAAGATGAGTCAAAGTTTTTCAAAAGATTGATTATACAGCATGAAACCTGGGTCCATCACTGTGATCCAGAGACCAAAGCCCAGTCAATGCAGTGGAAGCACTTGGACTCACGACCTCCAAAGAAGGTAAGAGTGCAGCCCTCCACTGGCAAGGTCATGCTCACAGTCTTCTGGGACCAGGACGGAGTAGTGATGACAGATTCCTGGCAAAGGGTACCGCAATTACAGGAGCCTATTATGCTTCACTTTTGAGGAAATTAAGGGAAGCTATCAGAATTAAGAGACGAAGCAAGATCAGCAAAGGTACCCTGCCCCTGCAGGACAACGCTCCGGTCCACAACTCGCATGTCGCCAGATCAGAAGTACAGGCGTGTGGTTATGAAATCCTTTCCCATCCTCCCTACTCCCCTGACCTTGCACCATCTGACTGTCACCTCTTCCCAGCCATGAAGTTGTTTTTGAAAGGAAAGCGTTTCCCAGATGATGCACTCTTTATTTTTGAAGTCACTTCGTGGCTGGAGGACTAACCTGGGGTGTTCTACAAAAACGGTCTCCAGAGCTGCATCATGCGATGGGAAAAATGCATAACTCTGGGTGGTTCCTATGTCGAGATAGACTAATAACAGTGCCAAGTGCCGTTGCTCTACTGCTATGGGAAGTGAGTCAGGAGCATTACTTATTGCACGACCCTCGTAGCAGTGTTCTTAGATAGCTTTTGTATCGGAATGTGTTCGATAAGTTTTGATAAACAATAATCCCATGTAAGAAGAATGTGGCAATTACGACCAAAGTTAACACCTTTACAAAGTCTAACATCACAACTGCATTTGAGACAGTTTAGTACTACACAAGCTGAATGACCCAAGATATAAAATGAAGTGTAGGTTCTTTGATATAGCAGGTGCGTTCGAAATGAATGTTTCTGTTTAAGTACAATTGTACTAAGATAGTTGACTTTTTCTTTTAAACTTAAATTCAAGCCATTATCACCGCACAAACAGTATAACCATATATATGAAATTAACAGTAGGTTTTTTGATATGTCAGGGGCTCGGTTAAAATGTTTAGTGAATAAGTGAAGCATGATACTCGACTTTTGCATTTAAAATTTTTATGCAAGCTATTGTTAAAACTTATTTTATAAAATCAAATGTAGGTTCTCTGCAGTGCTATGTGGACTACAACATATTCTGGAGTAAGTCACTAAGAGAGACATGTGAAGCTTCCTCCGGTACACCGCGATGGGTTCCCAAATTGAGCAGGATGGAGTACTGCTGCCACATCTGGGCAGGAGCTGCTAAAAAGAGCCTACTCTGCCTTGACAGAGTATAAAATAGACTTCGTGGCTTAGTGGGGGATGCACTTTTCTCTTCCCTGCAACCTCTCTCCCACAGATCAGACGTTGCGAGCCTGTCTTTGTTTTATTGTTATCCATCGCAAGTGCTCATCTGAGCTCCAATCCCCGCCCCCCTCGCCAATCTTTCACGATAAACACCCGTCTGGCTGAAACCACTGTCAAAAATTTCCCCCACAATTTCTGTCAAAATCAAAACGCAGGTTCCATGAACAAAATTTCTTTCTCAGAAGTGCACGACTGTGGAACTCTCTTCCGTTTGCCTGTTTCCCACCTGACTACAACTTGAATGTTTTCAAGTCTAACATAAACAAATTCCTGATGACCCGCCCCCTTAAGTAAGACACTTTATCAAATACCCAAGACTAACGATTACTACGATACTATCCCATTGATTACTGTACACGCAATAACCCTTATCCCCGAGTGGCTTCCGAGTCTTGATAAGTGGCGACTACCATGTAAAAAAAGGCAATTAATCGATTTAACTGATAAATGAGTGATTCACCGATTTCGATGGCGATGAAAATATAAGTGTGAAACATTCGTTGATCATCATTACATCCCAGACAATATCGGGTTTCCCTGCTAGTGTATAATAAGGACGCAGCAGCCCACAGTAAACATCCAACGTTAAGATAACAGAACAGGCGCATCTTTTGTTAGAGTTTTAAGTGTAGGTTTATTCTATATCGTTCGCTGAAAATATGTCCGATTGCATCGTGTCACTTATTGGTGCCACATTTTTGATTACTCTCTGATATCGGTTTCCAAGACCGACTCTGATTATCTTGTCGACTACATGATTAGAACATTCGTCATTAACTCCTCGACTCTTTAACGAACCTCATCGATTCTCGTTAGCTATATTAACATATGTTACTTTCTTCTCTGACACTTTGACCTGTTCAATGCTAGAAAATCGCGTTATTCTTTTACGCCTGAAATAAACCTACGTTTGTTATTGTTTTTTTTTGTTTTTTACATAGGCGTCACCACTTATCAAGGTCGATAGACCACTCAAGGATAAGGGTTAAAGAGTATAGAGTAGTCAAAAGCACAATATAGTAATCGATAGTAATGGAAGTTCGGTAAATTTGTTAAATTAAGTGGAACGGCTCATCAGATACTTGTTCACGTTGGACTTGAAGACAACCATATTATAGAAAGCTGGAAAGCAGGAAAACGGAAGACAATTCCACAGGCGTGCAGTTCTAAGAAAGAAGCTTTGATCATGGAATCTATGTTTAGGTTTAGGTACAGATAAAGAGTGGGGAAAATTATTGATAATGTTTTCAGCTAGTCTAGTGTTGCTTGTGAAAGTTTGGCGAGGCGGGACCATAGATTGAAGCTCAGTCGAACACTTTCTATGAAAATAACGATAAAGCAGAGACAACCCCGCAACATCTCTTCTGTGAGATAGAGGTTGCAGGGAAGAGAAAAAGACATCTCCCACCAGGCCACGAAGTCTATTTTGAACCCTATCAAGGCAGGACAAGACTTTTCTAGCAGCTCCTGTCAATATGTCGCAACAGTATTCCATCCTTGGACGTATCTGGCTCTTATATAGATAGAGAATTGCATCAGCAGTGAGATATCTATTGTAAACTGATTCCAGAATTTAATTATTTATTAAATTAATTTGGAATTACTTTTAGTTTTTTATTATTATTTCTATTTATTTAATTATTTGTGGACTCTTATACTCATTCTGACAGATTTTGTTTCTTATACTCAGTCTGATAGATTGTGTTTCTTATACTCATTCTGATAGATTGTGTTTCTTATACTCATTCTGATAGATTTTGTTTCTTATACTCATTCTGACAGATTTTGTTTCTTATACTCATTCTGAGAGATTTTGTTTCTTGTACTCATTTTGATAGATTTCGTTTTTTATACTCATTCTGACAGATTTTATTTCTTATACTCATTCTGATAGATTTTGTTTCTTATACTCATTCTTGCAGATTTTGTTTCTTATACTCATTCTAACAGATTTTGTTTCTTATACTCATTCTGATAGATTTTGTTTCTTATACTCATTCTGATAGATTTTGTTTCTTATACTCATTCTGACAGATTTTGTTTCTTATACTCATTCTGAGACATTTTGTTTCTTATACTCATTCTGATACATTTTGTTTCTTATACTCATTCTGATAGATTGTGTTTCTTATCCTCATTCTGACAGATTTTGTTTCTTATACTCATTCTGATAGATTTTGTTTCTTATACTCATTCTGATAGATTTTGTTTCTTATACTCATTCTGATAGATTTTGTTTCTTATACTCATTCTGACAGATTTTGTTTCTTATACTCATTCTGAAAGATTTGTTTTGTTATACTCATTCTGATAGATTGTGTTTGTTATACTCATTCTGAGAGATTTTTTTCTTATACTCATTCTGATAGATTTTGTTTCTTATACTCATTCTGATAGATTTTGTTTCTTATACTCATTCTGATAGATTTTGTTTCTTATACTCATTCTGACAGATTTTGTTTCTTATACTCATTCTGATAGATTTTGTTTCTTATACTCATTCTGATAGATTTTGTTTCTTATACTCTTTCTGATAGATTTTGTTTCTTATACTCATTCTGATAGATTTTGTTTCTTATACTCATTCTGATAGATTTTTTTTCTTATACTGATTCTGACAGATTTTGTTTCTTATACTCATTCTGATAGATTTTGTTTCTTATACTCATTCTGATAGATTTTGTTTCTTATACTGATTCTGATAGATTTTGTTTCTTATACTCATTCTGATAGATTTTGTTTCTTATACTCATTCTGATAGATTTTGTTTCTTATACTCATTCTGATAGATTTTGTTTCTTATACTCATTCTGACAGATTTTGTTTCTTATACTCATTCTGATAGATTTTGTTTCTTATACTCATTCTGACAGATTTTGTTTCTTGTACTCATTCTGACAGATTTTGTTTCTTATACTCATTCTGATAGATTTTGTTTCTTATACTCATTCTGATAGATTTTGTTTCTTATACTGATTCTGATAGATTTTGTTTCTTATACTCATTCTGATAGATTTTGTTTCTTATACTCATTCTGATAGATTTTGTTTCTTATACTCATTCTGATAGATTTTGTTTCTTATACTCATTCTGACAGATTTTGTTTCTTATACTCATTCTGATAGATTTTGTTTCTTATACTCATTCTGACAGATTTTGTTTCTTGTACTCATTCTGACAGATTTTGTTTCTTATACTCATTCTGACAGATTTTGTTTCTTATACTCATTCTGATAGATTTTGTTTCTTATACTCATTCTGACAGATTTTGTTTCTTGTACTCATTCTGACAGATTTTGTTTCTTATACTCATTCTGACGGATTTTGTTTCTTATACTCATTCTGATAGATTTTGTTTCTTATACTCATTCTGACAGATTTTGTTTCTTATACTCATTCTGATAGATTTTGTTTTTTATACTCATTCTGACAGATTTTGTTTCCTATATTCATACTGTTAGATTTTGTTTCTTATACTCATTCTGATAGATTTTGTTTCTTATACTCATTCTGACAGATTTTGTTTCTTATACTCATTCTGATACATCTTTTTTCCTGTACTTATTCTGATAGATTTTGTTGCTTATACTCATTCTGATAGATTTTGTTGCTTATACTCATTCTGACAGATGTTGTTTCTTATAATCATTCTGATAGATTTTGTTTCTTATACTCATTCTGATAGATTTTGTTTCTTATACTCATTCTGATAGATTTTGTTTCTTATACTCATTCTGACAGATTTTGTTTCACGACGTTCGGCCAATTATTCCTATGGCCTTCATCAGGTTAACCACGACGGGATAGGAATTGTTTGGAAAACTACTTCTCTGACTGGCTTTGGATGGAATCGAAACCGCTACGTTCAGTTGAGAAATAACAACTAGAAGATGAGAATAATAGTCCGCAAATAATTAACCAAGTTAGAAAAGAATTTCATCCAAGTCATGAAAATTGTAAAACAAAACATACACACACACAATGAATCGTTTTAGTAGACGATATAATGTCTATAGTAACACTAGCATCAAACAAAGAGGATCCTCCGACTAAACTACATTTGAAATCTTTATATGTATATATATATATATATATATATATATATATATATATATTCGAGTTAAAAAAGCATTTCATCCTAGGCATGACAATTGTTAAACAAAATGTTTTTACTATAGGCTTTAAAAGTTGAAGATCCAATTTGAAATTTATTTATCTTCAAAGTGACCTTTATAAATTTTACCAAGTAAGGTATGAAAATTTAATTTAAATTAAATAAAAGAATTACCTTGGATTTATTCTATGTAATGTACATACTGTTGTACTTTCTAAAAAATCATTGAAAATTTTATATCTATATTATTAATTGCCAGATGAAAGATAATGTTTTCAAATAACAGCAAAGTGTACATTACATTAAATAAATCCAAGGTTACTTTTTTTATTCAATTTAAATTAAATTTTTATACCTTACTTTGTGAAATTTATAAAAGTGCACTTAGAAGATAAATAAATTTCAAATTGAATCTTGTACCTTTATTTTTAAAGCCTATAGTAAAAACATTTTTTTAAACAATTTTCAAGCAAAAACTCTCCTTCCCTCTATTTCAGTTTGTATTTCTCCTCACACTACAACTCATTTTGGCAACCCTTTCTTTGTATTATTATAAGTCTGAATATTCTCTCTGTTTCAGTTTGTATTTCTGCTCACACCACAAGCCATTTTTTGCAACTTCCTCTTTGTAATACAGGTCTTAATAATGAGAAAATCTGATTTCTTTTAAACAAAAACTTTAACTTTTTAGATTAAATTTTTTAAAACTTTTTTCAGAATAGAAATTCTTTAAAATTCTATAAGGAACATATTTCATATAGGTTTTATTAACACATATTCAGTACATAACGAGAAAAATAGAAATTAAATTTCAAAAGAAGTGTATCACTGGTTACGGTCAATAGTAATCCTCGCCAGCGAAATCTTTGTTGTTATTATTATTATTATTATTATTATTATTATTATTATTATTATTTAAAACATTTAGTTTCCAGCTCTTTCGTGAGAAGACGGATTAAGTAAATAATTCCATTGATTGTTTCAAATATTAAATTTTTAATCATTTGTTTCAAAATTACATATATTAGATATTGACAAGAAACGCAGGGTAACATGATCGAAACTTATTATTAGAAAAATAATAAATTAGATTCTTTAAAAATGTTTATTTATGTATGAGTTAAATTCCTTAATAAACATTCGAAGTTCTAAATATGCAAAGTCGATTTAGGAATTTTTAAGTAGATTTAGAATTTGGTTATACATAAACAAATTTATGTTTATGTGAGCGATCACCTGTTTGTGTCCATGAACATGTGGTTCGGTTTGCTGATGTAATTGTTAGTTAGCTTGGATCAAGCTGATGAGTTGATGAGAAACGTGTTAGCGTGCAAACGAATCTGTCGGAAGCGGTCAGGAAAGAGTGAACATGTAAAAAGATTAAGTGTGTCAAACTTTAAGAAGAAAATCCATGAGACGATTAAAATCATGTAAAATATAACTCGTTGTCCTGGCGTTCTTTTAGAAAGATGTGTGATTCTTTTGGTCTGAGATACGCAGACATATTGCTATCGTTTGGGTGTAAGAAAAGCTATATGTAAAAATTCATGTGTCACGTTTGTTAATTACGTGTATTTGTGAAAAAGCGCCTGTACAAGCCACGAACAGGACACAGTGGATCAATTCTACACTCTATATAACCACACAAACATCTATACACTCTGCATACACACATTCATTAGAAGAACAGGTTATACTACTAGACGATACACGAATTCAAACACGTATATATATATATATATATATATATATATATATATATATATATATATATATAGATAGATAGATAGATAGATATAGATATAAAATAGCAATGTGTTGTTTTTGACCTTATCTTTATCTTTATCCCTTAATTTTATTTACCTTTTACCTAGTTATTATTATTATTATTATTAATATTATTATTATTATTAGTAGTAGTAGTAGTAGTAGTAGTAGTAATTCTATTATTATTATTACTATTATTATTATTACTATTATTACTATTATTTTACTTACTATTATTATTATTATTACTATTATTATTATCATTGTTTTTATCATCATTATTTTATTATCAGTATTATTATTATTTTTATTATTATGATCATTATTATTATCATTATTAATATTATTATTATTATTATTATTTTTATTATTATTACTATTATTATTATTATTTTATTATTATTATCATTATTATTATAATTATTATTACTATTGTTATTATTATTGTTATTATTATTATTTTTATTTTATTATTATTATTATTATTATTGTTATTATTAGTATTATTGTTATTATTAGTATTATTATTATGATTTTGTTATTATTATTAGGAGTATTATAATCATTATTATTATTAGTAGTAGTAGTAGTAATGGTAGTAGTAATAGTAGTAGTAGTAGTAGTAGTAGTAGTAGTAGTAGTAGTACATTTCCCCCTGTGATCCAACCATGCTAGTCATCCACATCCTAAATTCTCTTTTGTCCTTTTATCCACCTCTAAAATCTTTGCTACCCCATCCTTATAATTCTGCCTTATACCCCAACCCCTCCCTATATATCTTATAACAAAGAAACCCTAGAATTATTACTACATATTATCTAATATATATTGGTATTCTGAAATTTATTAATATAGCATTACAACTACCCACCAAGGCCCATAACTTGTCCTTTAACTCACTTCCGAACCCTACCTAAACGTCGCACCCCCACTATGTTATCTAGTCTACTCTTCTGATGAAAAGCACTGTGCTTCAAAATTTCTTGGCATAAATAGTCCCTTCTATTCCTGACAAATTGTTTGTATTCTCTTATTAAATAAATGAACCAATCAATATTTACCAATATATAGTGTTGTGAATCTATTTACCATTCCTATTGTTCCCGTATACACACACACACACACACACACACACACACATATATATATATATATATATATATATATATATATATATATATATACCGGTATAAAATATATAGTCTAAACTGCTCATCGTTAAAAAAATCGTTAGCTATATAAACTGCATATTAATCTAATTTACAATAACCCCCTCGCTATAGTGGGACCCTAATCTATTAGCTGTCCTGTTAAGAAGAAATCAAATTTTCATCGATCTGCCATGCTTAGGTAAGACATAATACATTAATCGGTCCGTCATACTTAGGTAAGAAATAATAAATTAATCGGTCCGTCATGCTTAGATAAGAAATAATAAATTAATCGGCCCGTCATGCTTAGGTAAGAAATAATACATGAATCGGTCCGTCATGCTTAGGTAAGAAATAATAAATTAATCGGTCCGTCATACTTAGGTAAGAAATAATACATGAATCGGTCCGTCATGCTTATGTTAGAAATAATAAATTAATCGGTCCGCCATGCTTAGATAAGAAATAATAAATTAATTGGTTTGTCATGCTTAGGTATGACATAATAAATTAATCGGTCCGTCATACTTAGGTAAGAAATAATAAATTAATCGGTCCGTCATACTTAGGTAAGAAATAATAAATTAATTGATCTGTCATGCTTAGGTAATAAATAATAAATTAATCGGTGCGTCATACTTAGGTAAGAAATAATAAATTAATCGGTCCGTCATGCTTAGGAAAGATATAATAAATTAATTGGTCCGTCATGCTTAGATCAGAAATAATAAATTAATTGGTCTGTCATGCTTAGGTAAGAAATAATAAATTAATCAGTCCGTCATGCTTAGAAAAGAAATAATAAATAACTCGGTCCGTCATGCTTAGATAAGAAATAATAAATTAATTGGTCTGTCATGCTTAGGTATGAAATAATAAATTAATTGGTCTGTCATGCTTAGGTAAGAAATAATAAATTAATCGGTCCGTCATGCTTCGATAAGAAATAAGAAATTAATTTGTCTGTCATGCTTAGGTAAGAAATAAAAAGTCAATCGGTCCGTCATACTTAGGTAAGAAATAATAAATTAATCGGTGCGTCATACTTAGGTAAGAAATAATAAATTAATTGGTCCGTCATGTATAGATAAGAAATAATAAATGACTCGGTCCGTCGTACTTAGGTAAGAAATAATAAATTAATTGGTCTGTCATGCTTAGGTAAGAAATAATAAATTAATCGGTCCGTCATACTTAGGTAAGAAATAATAAATTAATCGGTCCGTAATGCTTAGATAAGAAATAATAAATTAATCGGTCCTCATGCTTAGGTATAAAATAATAAATCAATCGGTCTGTCATGCTTAGGTAAGAAATTATAAATCACTCGGTCTGTCATGCTTAGGAAAGAAATAATAAATTAATCGGTCTGTCATGCTTAGGTAAGAAATAATAAATTAATCGGTCCGCCATACTTAGGAAAGAAATAATAAATTAATCGGTCCGTCATGCTTAGATAAGAAATAATAAATTAATTTGTCTGTCATGCTTAGGTATGACATAATACATTAATCGGTCCGTCATTCTAAGGTAAGAAATAATAAATTAACAGGTCCGTCATGCTTAGATAAGAAAAAATAAATTAATCGGTACGTCATGTTTAGGTAAGAAATAATAAATTAATCGGTCCGTCATACTTAGGTTAGAAATAATAAATTAATCGGTCCGTCATACTTAGGTAAGAAATAATAAATTAATTGGTCTGTCATGCTTAGGTAAGAAATAATAAATTAATCGGTCCGTCATACTTAGGTAAGAAATAATGAATTAATCGGTCCGCCATGCTTAGATAAGAAATAATCAATTAATTTGTCTGTCATACTTAGGTAAGAAATAATAAATTAATTGGTTCGTCATACTTAGGTAAGAAATAATAAATTAATCGGTCCCTCATAATTAGGTAAGAAATATAAAATTAATCGGTCCGTCATGCTTAGATAAGAAATAATAAATTAATCGGTCTGTCAGGCTTAGGTAAGAAATAATAAATTAATTGGTTCGTCATGCTTAGAGAAGATATAATAAATTAATTGATCTGTTATGCTTAGGTAAGAAATAATAAATCAATCGGTCCGTCATACTAAGGTAAGAAATAATAAATTAATTGGTTCGTCATGCTTAGAGAAGATATAATAAATTAATTGGTCTGTAATGCTTAGGTAAGAAATAATAAATAAGGTGGTCTGTAATGCTTAGGTAAGAAATAAAAAATTAATCGGTCCATCATGCTTAGGTAAGAAATAATACATTAATCGGTCTGTCATACTTAGGTAAGAAATAATAAATTAATCGGTCCGTCATGCTTAGATAAGAAATAATAAATTAATCGGTCTGTCAGGCTTAGGTAAGAAACATTAAATGAATCGGTCCGTCATGCTTCGATAAGAAATAAGAAATTAATTGGTCTGTCATGCTTAGGTAAGAAATAATAAGTTAATCGGCCCGTCATGCTTAGGAAATAAATAATAAATTAATCGGTCCGTCATACTTAGGTAAGAAATAATAAATTAATTGGTCCGTCATACTTAGGTAAGAAATAATAAATTAATCGGTCCGTCATGCTTTGATGAGAAATAATAAATTAATCGGTCCGTCATGCTTAGATAAGAAATAATAAATTAATTGGTCTGTCATGCTTAGGTAAGAAATAATACATTAATCGGTCCGCCATGCTAAGGTAAGAAATAATACATGAATTGGTCCGTCATGCTTAGATAAGAAATAATAAATTAATCGGTCTGTCATGCTTCGATAAGCATTAATAAATTAATTGGTCTGTCATACTTAGGTAAGAAATAATAAATTAATCGGTCCGTCATACTTAGGTAAGAAATAATAAATTAATCGGTCTTTCATACTTAGGTAAGAAATAATAAATTAATCGGTCCGTCATGCTTAGATAAGAAATAATAAATTAATTGGTCTGTCAGGCTTAGGTAAGAAATATTAAATTTATCGGTCCCCTATACTTAGGTAAGAAATAATAAATTAATTGGTCTGTCATGCTTAGGTAAGAAATAATAAATTAATCGGTCCGTCATACTTAGGTAAGAAACAAAAAATTAATCGATCCGTCATGCTTAGATAAGAAATAATAAATTAATTGGTCTGTCAGGCTTAGGTAAGAAATAATAAATAAATCGGTCTGTCATGCTTAGGTAATAAATAATAAATTAATCGGTCCGTCATACTTAGGTAAGAAATAATAAATTAATTGGTCCGTCATGCTTAGGTAACAAATAATAAATTAATCGGCCCGTCATACTTAGGTAAGAAATAATACATGAATGGGGCCGTCATGCTTAGGTAAGAAATAATAAATAAATCGGTCTGTCATGCTTAGGTAATAAACAATAAATTAATCGGTCTGTCATACTAAGGTAAAGAATTATAAATTAATTGGTTCGTCATACTTAGGTAAGAAATAATAAATTAATCGGTCCGTCATGCTTAGGTAAGAAATAATACATTAATCGGTCCGTCATGCTTAGATAAGAAATAATAACTTAATCGGTCCGTGATACTTAGGTAAGAAATAATAAATTAATTGGACTGTCATGCTCAGGTAAGGAATAATAAATTAATCGGCCCGTCATACTTAGGTAAGAAATAATAAATGAATCGGTCCGTCAGGCTTAGGTAAGAAATAATACATGAATGTGGCCGTCATTCTTAGGTAAGAAATAATAAATCAATCGGTCTGTCATGCTAAGGTAAGAAATAATAAATGAATCGGTCTGTCATGCTTAGGTAATAAATAATAAATTAATCGGTCCATCATGCTTAGGTAAGAAATAATACATTAATCGGTCTGTCATACTTAGGTAAGAAACAATAAATTAATCGGTCCGTCATGCTTAGATAAGAAATAATAAATTAATCGGTCTGTCAGGCTTAGGTAAGAAACATTAAAGGAATCGGTCCGTCATGCTTCGATAAGAAATAAGAAATTAATTGGTCTGTCATGCTTAGGTAAGAAAAAATAAGTTAATCGGTCCGTCATGCTTAGGAAAGAAATAATAATTTAATCGGTCCGTCATACTTAGGTAAGAAACAATAAATTAATTGGTCCGTCATACTTAGGTAAGAAATAATAAATTAATCGGTCCGTCATGCTTTGATGAGAAATAATAAATTAATCGGTCCGTTATGCTTAGGTAAGAAATAATACATGAATGGGGCCCTTATGCTTAGGTAAGAAATAATAAATCAATCGGTCTGTTATGCTATGGTAAGAAATAATAAATCACTCGGTCTGTCATGCTTAGGAAAGAAATAATAAATTAATCGGTCTGTCATGCTTAGGTAAGACATATTAAATTAATCGGTCCGTCATACTTAGGTAAGAAATAATAAATAATTCGGTCCGTCATGCTTAGATAAGAAATAATAAATTAATTGGTCTGTCATGCTTAGGTAAGAAATAATACATTAATCGGTCCGTCATGCTAAGGTAAGAAATAATAAATTAATTGGTCCGTCATGCTTAGATAAGAAATAATAAATTAATCGGTCTGTCATGCTTCGATAAGCATTAATAAATTAATTGGTCTGTCATACTTAGGTAAGAAATAATAAATTAATCGGTCCGTCAAACTTAGGTAAGAAATAATAAATTAATTGGTATGTCTTGCTTAGGTAAGCAATAATAAATTAATCGGTCCGTCATTCTAAGGTTAGAAATAATAAATTAATCGGTCCGTCATACTTAGGTAAGAAATAATAAATTAATCGGTCTGTCATGCTTAGATAAGAAATAATAAATTAATTGGTCTGTCAGGCTTAGGTAAGAAATATTAAATTAATCGGTCCACTATACTTAGGTAAGAAATAATAAATTAATTGGTCTGTCATGCTTAGGTAAGAAATAATAAATTAATCGGTCCGTCATACTTAGGTAAGAAACAAAAAATTAATCGGTCCGTCATGCTTAGATAAGAAATAATAAATTAATTGGTCTGTCAGGCTTAGGTAAGAAATAATAAATAAATCGGTCTGTCATGCTTAGGTAATAAATAATAAATTAATCGGTCCGTCATACTTAGGTAAGAAATAATAAATTAATCGGTCCATCATGCTTAGATAAGAAATGATAAATTAATCGGTCCGTCATGCTTAGGTAAGAAATAATACATGAATGGGGCCGTCATGCTTAGGAAAGAAACAATAAATAAATCGGTCCGTCATACTAAGGTAATGAATTATAAATTAATTGGTTCGTCATACTTAGGTAAGAAATAATAAATTAATCGGTCCGTCATGCTTAGGTAAGAAATAATACATTAATCGGTCCGTCATGCTTAGATACGAAATAATAAATTAATCGGTCCGTCATACTTAGGTAAGAAATAATAAATTAATTGGTCTGTCATGCTTAGGTAAGGAATAAAAAATTAATCGGCCCGTCATACTTAGGTAAGAAATAATAAATGAATCGGTCCGTCATGCTTAGGTAAGAAATAATACATGAATGGGGCCGTTATGCTTAGGTAAGAAATAATAAATCAATCGGTCTGTCATGCTTAGGTAAGAAATAATAAATAAATCGGTCTGTCATGCTTAGGTAATAAATAATAAATTAATCGGTCCGTCATACTAAGGTAATAAATTATAAATTAATTTGTTCGTCATACTTAGGTAAGAAATAATAAATTAATCGGTCCGTCATGCTTAGGTAAGAAATAATACATTAATCGGTCCGTCATTCTTAGATAAGAAATAATAAATTAATCGGTCCGTCATACTTAGGTAAGAAATAATAAATTAATTGGTCTGTCATGCTTAGGTAAGGAATAATAAATTAATCGGCCCGTCATGCTTAGGTAAGAAATAATAAATCAATCGGACGTTCATGCTTAGGTAATAAATAATAAATAATCGGTCTGTCATGCTTGGGTAAGAAATAACAAATTAATCGTCCGTCATACTTAGGTAATAAATTATAAATTAATTGATTCGTCAGGCTTAGAGAAGAAATAAAAAGTTAATTGTCTATCATGCTTTGGTAAGAAATAATAAATTAATCGGTCTGTCATACTAATGTAAGAAATAGTAAATTAATTTTTCCGTCATGCTTAGAGAAGAAATAATAAAAACATTGGTTTGTAATGCTTAGGTAAGAAATAATAAATTAATCGGTCCGTCATACTTAGGTAAGATATTAAAAATTAATCGGTCTGTCATGCTTAGATAAGTAAAATTAAATTAATTGGTCTGTCATGCTTACGTAAGAAATAATAAATTAATCGGTCCGCCATGCTTAGATAAGAAATAATAAATTAATTGGTCTTTCATGCTTAGGTAAGAAATAATGAATTAATTGGTCCGTCTATCTAAGGAAAGAAATAATAAATTAATTGGTCCGTCATGCTTAGATAAGAAATAATAAATTAATCGGTCCGTCATGCTTAGGTAAGAAATAATAAATTAATCGGTCAGTCATACTTAGGTAAGAAATAATAAATTAATCGGTCCGTCATACTTAGGTAAGAAATAATAAATTAATTAGTCTGTCATGCTTAGGTAAGAAATAATAAATTAATCGGTACTTCATACTTAGGTAAGAAATAATAAATTGATCGGTCCGTCATTCTTAGATAAGAAATAATAAATTAATTGGTCTGTCATTCTTAGATAAGAAATAATAAATTGATCGGTACTTCATACTTAGGTAAGAATTATAAATTAATCGGTCCGTCATGCTTCGATAAGAAATAAGAAATGTATTGGTCTGTCATGCTTAGGTAAGAAATAATAAGTTAATCGGTCCGTCATACTTAGGTAAGAAATAATAAATTAATCGGTCCGTCATACTTAGGTAAGAAATAATAAATTAATTGGTCTGTCATGCTTAAGTAAGAAATAATAAATTAATCGGTCTGTCATACTAAGGTAAGAAATAATAATTAATCGGTCCGTCATGCTTAGATAAGAAATAATAAATTAATCGGTCTGGCATGCATAGGAAAGAAATAATAAATACAGCGGTCCGTCATGCTTAGGTAAGAAATAATAAATCAATCGGTCTGGCATGCATAGGAAAGAAATAATAAATCAAGCGGTCCGTCATGCTTAGGTAAGAAATAATACATGAATGGGGCCGTCATGCTTAGGTAAGAAATAATAAATTAATCGGTCTGGCATGCATAGGAAAGAAATAATAAATCAAGCGGTCCGTCATGCTTAGGTAAGAAATAATACATAAATTGGGCCGTCATGCTTAGGTAAGAAATAATAAATTAATCGGTCTGGCATGCATAGGAAAGAAATAATAAATCAAGCGGTCCGTCATGCTTAGGTTAGAAATAAAACATGAATGGGGCCGTCATGCTTAGGTAAGAAATAATAAGTCAATCGGTCTGGCATGCATAGGAAAGAAATAATTAATTAATCGGTCTGTCATGCTTAGGTAAGAAATAATAAATTAATCGGTCTGTGATGCTTAAGTAAGAAATAATAAATCAATCGGTCTGGCATGCATAGGAAAGAAATAATAAATTAATCGGTCTGTCATGCTTAGGTAAGAAATAATAAATTAATCGGTCTGTCATACTTAGGAAAGAAATAATAAATTAATCGGTCTGTCGTGCTTAGGTAAGAAATAATAAATTAATCGGCCCGTCATACTTAGGTAAGAAATAATAAATTTATCGGTCCGTCATGCTTAGATAAGAAATAATAAATCAATCGGTCCGTCATGCTTAGGTAAGAAATAATACATGAATGGGGCCGTCATGCTTAGGTAAGAAATAATAAATCAATCGGACTGTCATGCTTAGGTAAGAAATAATAAATAAATCGGTCTGTCATGCTTGGGTAAGAAATAACAAATTAATCGTCCGTCATACTAAGGTAATAAATTATAAATTAATTGGTTCGTCATGCTTAGAGAAGAAATATTAAGTTAATTGGTCTATCATGCTTAGGTAAGAAATAATAAATTAATCGGTCCGTCATACTAAGGTAAGAAATAATAAATTTGAGAGACGCTCAAGGGTACAAAAATAAGAATCGTCCCAGTCGTGAAGGATTTCTCCTCCACCGAAAGAGAACAAGAAATTGAACTGCGGCATCCGAAGAACAGATGCTGCACTTTGATCCTGACCAAAAGGCCAAGAGTAGCGGTGAACCCGTGGAAAAAGAAAGGGAAAACAGGCAGCTGTAAACGACGAAAGGAAGAGAAAAAAGATAAGATCGTAGCTTATGGTTGAAGAACGTGATGACGTTAAATTGGCCATGACAGCATGTGGGTGGCGAGGATACCAATGAAATTCCGATCTACAAAGCAAACAGTCGCCGAACAGCGGGGCGACAAGTGACCCTATTGAAAAGACGCGTGGCCTTTGTGGAATCGGATTCAGCTGTTTTTATGTCCTCTCAAAAATAATTAAGTTGGGCACCTTTGTTTTTACGACCTGTCAAGTTCCATTAGAGAACACCCGAATGCCAACAGAGAAAGAAAAGACAGCTCCTTTTTTGGGTATAGGCCGCCTGGCGAAGATTTGACGGACAGTGATCCCTTAATTCTGATTGGCCAACGACCTGAAACGGGAAGAGACCCAGTCCACGCCCCCACAATATAAGCAGCGAGCCTTGAGAGATTGAGAGTCAGAGTCAGACACAGAGTGAGAGTAAGAGAGAGAGCTTCGCTTCCTTGGGTCCGACGAACGAAGATTCCCCCATCGATTGACCCTGTCACGTAGATAATTGAGTTGTCTGTCGGAGAGAGAGAAGAGAAAACCTCGCAGTTAACAAGTAGCCAGTCCCTAACTAAACAGCTAACTGCGATTGTACCCTGATTGAATACAAAGAAGTTTAAACAAAAAGAAACGCTTATTGACTTGGTCCGTTCAATTGTTTTTGCATGACAAGTCTGTTTTAGGAAACCGGCCGTGACATCATCGCTGAGGAAACATCAGAACCGACAACCGGGGTCATTCCACCACTGGACGACGCGCGGGTGACGTAAGTGTCACATTACTGGTGCCGACGACCTGTGATACCTCGTTTCGGTAGGAAACGTGCGAACGAATTTCCACGGGCACATAATTTTTTTTTCTTTCTCTCTCGAGGGCATAAGATCTCCCTGTGAGAGTGGGAATGGAAAGTTGAAAGATTGAAAAAAAAGAAAAAGAAAACGAACTAAACAAGGAGGGAGAAAAAGAGAGAAAGCCAAAATTGAAAAAAAAAGAAAAAAGGAAAGAAAGTAAACTCGAAACCAAAGCGCATCTTGAAAAAAAAAGAAAAAAGAAGAAGGAAAGAAAAAAAAAGTCCACGAGTGAAGCCAGACGACGAACTTTAATCAACTGATTATAAAGTCTGAACAGCTTGTTGGTCATTCTCATCCACCAGTCGCAGAAGAACACAAGTGCATCAGACCGGGTAAGTCCATTTATTTTGCTGGTTCCCTCTTTTGTATGCTTTGCTTTCAGCGGCTGTCTGTGTTTTGTGTTGGGCGCTGTTACACCTTGTAGGGGGCGAGGAGTAGTAAGAGTGAAAAAAATAGATAATAACATAATGTATTCTCAGGAAGGACTCGGGGCGGGTCAGTCGATGGGGGAAGGGTCAGAGCAGACTGTTGAGCTGCAGATGACCATGGAGCGGCCACTGTGGGGAATTAGCGTACCCGCATATGGGGGAGACCCGAGGGGAGTCAAGGAGTGGTTGGCGATAATAGAAAAAAAAAGATTAGTATATGGGTTGACCGATAGAGAAATGGTGCTGCTTGCCTGTGACGGAGCAGTCGCAGCGGCCTCAGAATACATATGCAAATGCCTGGAAAGTAACCCGGGCATAGCCTGGTCTGATTTTCGCGATCAGGTGAAGAGGAAATTCGCCGGCGAAAAGACCACAGTGCAGGCGGTGCGCGAGCTGTCTCGAATAGAGATGGCCGACGGGGAAGATGTGGATAGACTAGTGGACCGCATGCAAGAATTGGCGGTCCTGGTGTATCCGGTGACCGAACACCGCGATATGCCTACAACCCAAGCAATGCTAGTGGACACGATGGTGGATGCATTGCGGGACGAAGCGACCAAGATAGAGGTGCTAAACAGTTGCCCAGACACTCTAGAAGAAGCACGCAAAATAGCTAAGAACTATGCGTGGTTGCAGAAAAGAATAATGGGAGAGGAGTCGCGAAATAGGAGCGGGGAACTGGGGAACAGAATGAGATATGGGGCCGGAGGACGCGCCTGGGGCCAGCCTGGATTGGTGTGCTGGAACTGTGGCGGCGAGGGCCACAGGTCGAGAGAGTGCCCCACTGTCCACGAGAAGACACCCCGACATAATGGGGGAGTAAGAGTGGGCATCGTAAAGACCGAACTGAACGTGTGTCAGAGAGGAGGTAAAATTGACCGTTTCTCCTACAGCCATCAGTCCCACAGGTGTTGGCGGTGTGGAGACCTGAGACATATTAGGAGGGACTGTCCTGACCGAGGAAAAAGCCACCCGAGGGCGAAAGATCCTCTGGAGAGAGGGAATCAGAACCAAACCCCACCCCTCGGCGAATCTGTAGAGAAAGAGAGGTAGGGCAGACAGGTAGGGTTGGAAAGAAACCACTGTCACAAGTTGCGATGCTCACGGGAGCGGGGTATCAGGAGAGAACCCTGAAACAGGAAAAGAGGAGAGCCCAGGTGTTCCCTCCGCTCACAAAAAAGGGAGAACTCACCTGTAATGTGACGATAGGAGCCACGCAGGTGAAGGCTCTGGTTGACACCGGAGCGATAATATCCCTAATAGACGCGGACGTCTGTCGGACTGTGGCAGGGAGGAGAAGGTTGTACCCGTCGGATGTGGGGCTCAGTCAGGCCGACGGTAGCTGGATGTCGGTGACAGGGAAGGTATGGCTACCCGTACGAGTGGCCGGAAAGAAAGAGAATTTCCCCCTGTATGTGGTACCCGGGCTATGCAACGAAATGATTCTGGGAGAGGATTTGCTCCGAGCGAGGGGAGCCACTCTGAGTTTTAATCCAGACGCGCTAAGGGTGAGAGGGGTGAAGATACCACTAGGTGACACAAGGTCTGTCCCTCTCCCTATGGGAGCTGACAGCAACAGGAAGCTTTCCCCAAGAACGGTCGGGGCCTGTATGGGCAAGGTGGATAGCACCAAGGAACAGGGAGGAAAATTGTCCCAAGTCAAACGGGTAGCGAGGTATAAGGTTAATAAGAAGGGAGTAACTCCTACAGATCCAGTAGTCCGAGAATCAGGGACGGTCCTCAAGGCGACGGCCGATAGGACTAATAGGACCAGGAAGGTCAAGAAGAAAAAAAAGGCAGCGTTTACTGGACAGTTAAGACAGGGTGACCAAGTTTGGATGAGGGAGACGGATAAAAAGATAAAGAATCCCGGGGGTAGTCAAACGCGAGATGAGGACAGAGTTCCTGACGACTATAGGGACGACACCGAGCGACGGTTTAAGACAAGAGAGACGACCTCTATAGAGCCTAGAAATATAGAGACGGACGGAAGGGTGGAACGGGAAATTTTAGGGTTCCACTCCACCAGCTATAGGAGGTCACGAAGAGTAGGCGCGGCTTGTGAAGAAAAGAGAGTGGAATGGCAGTTGACCGCAGAGTCAGCCGAGGAGTCGAACGAAGGAGATGAAGAGTGTCCAATACCCATCTCCTGGCTCCAGCAAATGGGGAGAGGTGAACCGAGGCTGCCGTTGAGGGGAGCAAGGGACTCCCTGTCCCAGGAGTAGTGTGACGTCCTTCCACCAAGGACCAGTGGGGGTCAGTAGAACAGAGACGGGAGGTTGGAGCGACATCTTCAGGTTTAAATGTGGTGCAGCTGTTTTCTCTGTGGATGCATGGAGGGCCCCCATGTGTTCGCACTGTTGGCAGATTGTGTCGCGGACTGACCTTGGAGGTAGCTAGGGACTAAAACGGAAGGCTTCAGGGGGAGGGGCGCCGTAAATAGCAGGAAAGAACTATAAGTAATTGAGAAGTATCTCGCAGTGAGTAAATTGGCCAACGGGGAGAGTAACTTAGCACGAGAAAGTCGCGTATTGAGCGAGGGTGTCTTTGGGGAATTTAAACTGTCGAGTAGAATATCTTAAAGAAACAAACGGTGCTGATATTGTTCTGTTTTGAAAAAAAAAAAGAAATTTAGAAATGCTCAGTCGAGAAGGATTTCTCCTTCACGGGACGAGAATTGAATATTGTTAGTGTAGCATTGAAACAGTTGTTGCACTTGGTCTCTGACCAAAATGGCGCTGCTGGGACAAATTATGGGACTGAAGCGCAGGATTGCCTCGGTCAGGGAGGATCTCTCCTTCACTGGATGAGAATAGTGCATGTTGGGTGTGGCGTTAGGGCAGATGCTGTACCTTGTTCCGAGTGAGAGAATGCTTATGGGACAAGTGAAGTTAAAAAAAAAAAAGGTGGGGGAAGGAAAGGAAAAAGAAAGAAAGATGGATATGTGGATAGGATTTGTTCAATGAGGTGTGAGAAAAGAAAATCTGGAGAGTGTTTTTAATTTGCAGATAGCTGGATAAGGATGTGAGGGGGGAGATGATGAAGATGAGAATACCAACGGCCAGTCACGCGTAGCGGCCAGAGAAAAAGAAAAGTGTACGTGTATGTACGCAGTTGGGTGTGTTGTCATCGGGAAACCTGTACCCCCAGTATAGTGGCCCCGGGAAGGTTGAGAGACGGGTTATTGAAAATACGGGTTGAGCGACTGCATGTGGACCTCGTTAGACAGGCACTGCAGTGGTGCAATGCTATGTTGCACTGGGGGGGGCGCACCACCAGAGCGCAGACAGCCGGGCAGCTAAGCGAAAAGAAGGGCACTGGCGTGGGGGAGGGGCAGCACCCGGTCCTAACAGGTGTGGTGGAACGAGCGGAGGACGAGTCCGTTCGGGGGCCGCCCAAAATGGCTCTTAAAATTGTAGGAATGTAAACCAAAGACAGAAGAGGAGAGAAAACACATACACTCACACGGCCAGCAAAACAAAAAATAAATAAATAAATAAATAAATAATAATTTTGCATGACACTTCCATCTTACACCTGTAGACCAGAGACAAACAGAAGAGAAAACACACACACACACGCACACGGCAAGCAAAACAAAAAAAAAAAAAAATAATAATTTTGCATGCCACTTTCATCCTACACCTGCAGACCAAAGATAAACAAAGGTGAAAACGCGCACACAAAAAAACAGAATTTTTTTTTTTCCATGACACTTCCATCTTACACCTGTAAACCTAAGACAAACAGAGACAGAAGAAGAGGGAACGCACCCACCCACACTCACCTAACAAACAAGGGACCTTTTTTTTTCTTTCGTTCCGCTTGTTTTGTTTTGTTTTGTTTTGTTTGTTCTGTTTTTTTTTGGGGGGGGGGTTCTTACAACTAATCCTAACAATTAAAACTCCAGAGACTTTATCACTTTTCTTTTGGCATGCGATTAATATATTCTCGAAAGAGGGGCTGGCTCACGATTTGCGATTTTTTCCCCCCTTTTCTTCTCTCTCTCTCATTGAAACGGTCAGTGCAGTTGGCAATCCAGCCATCTGAGAAACAATTCACCTGGCAAAAGGTGTATTTTACGATGTAAAAGACATGTCGATGGGAAGGGAGTGGAATGAGAGACGCTCAAGGGTACAAAAATAAGAATTGTCCCAGTCGTGAAGGATTTCTCCTCCACCGAAAGAGAACAAGAAATGGAAGTGCGGCATCCGAAGAACATATGCTGCACTTTGATCCTGACCAAAAGGCCAAGAGTAGCGGTGAACCCGTGGAAAAAGAAAGGGAAAACAGGCAGCTGTAAACGACGAAAGGAAGAGAAAAAAGATAAGATCGTAGCTTATGGTGGAAGAACGTGATGACGTTAAATTGGCCATGACAGCCCGTGGGTGGCGAGGATACCAATGAAATTCCGATCTACAAAGCAAACAGTCGCCGAACAGCGGGGCGACAAGTGACCCTATTGAAAAGACGCGTGGCCTTTGTGGAATCGGATTCAGCTGTTTTTATGTCCTCTCAAAAATAATTAAGTTTGGCACCTTTGTTTTTACGACCTGTCAAGTTCCATTAGAGAACACCCGAATGCCAACAGAGAAAGAAAAGACAGCTCCTTTTTTGGGTATAGGCCGCCTGGCGAAGATTTGACGGACAGTGATCCCTTAATTCTGATTGGCCAACGACCTGAAACGGGAAGAGACCCAGTCCACGCCCCCACAATATAAGCAGCGAGCCTTGAAAGATTGAGAGTCAGAGTCAGACACAGAGTGAGAGTAAGAGAGAGAGCTTTGCTTCCTTGGGTCCGACGAACGAAGATTCCCCCATCGATTGACCCTGTCACGTAGATAATTGAGTTGTCTGTCGGAGAGAGAAAAGAGAAAACCTCGCAGTTAACAAGTGGCCAGTCCTTAACTAAACAGCTAACTGCGATTGTACCCTGATTGAATACAAAGAAGTTTAAACAAAAAGAAACGCTTATTGACTTGGTCCGTTCAATTGTTTTTGCATGACAAGTCTGTTTTAGGAAACCGGCCGTGACATCATCGCTGAGGAAACATCAGAACCGACAACCGGGGTCATTCCACCACTGGAGGACGCGCGGGTGACGTAAGTGTCACAAATTAATTGGTTCGTCATGCTTAGAGAAGAAATAATAAATTAATTGGTTTGTAATGCTTAGGTAAGAAATAATAAATTAATCGGTCCGTCATACTTAGGTAAGAAATAATAAATTAATCGGTCTGTCATGCTTAGATAAGAAAAATTAAATTAATTGGTCTGTCATGCTTAGGTAAGAAAGAATAAATCAATCGGTCAATCATGCTTAGATAAGAAATAATAAATTAATTTGTCTTTCATGCTTAGGTAAGAAATAATAAATTAATTGGTCCGTCATGCTAAGGAAAGAAATAATAAATTAATTGGTCTGTCATGCTTAGATAGGAAATAATAAATTAATCGGTCCGTCATGCTTAGGTAAGAAATAATAAATTAATTGGTCTGTCATGCTTAGGTAAGAAATAATAAATTAATCGGTCCGTCATGCTTAGATAAGAAATAATAAATTAATCGGTCCGTCATGCTTAGGAAAGAAATAATACATTAATCGGTCCGTCATACTTAGGTCAGAAATTATAAATTAATTGGTCTGTCATGCTTAGATAAGAAATAATAAATTAATCGGTCCGTCATGCTTAGGTAAGAAATAATAAATTAATCGGTCCGTCATGCTTAGATAAGAAATAATATATTAATCGGTCAGTCATACTTAGGTAAGAAATAATAAATTAATCGGTCCGTCATAGTTAGGTAAGATATAATAAATTAATTGGACTGTCATGCTTAGGTAAGAAATAATAAATTAATCGGTCCGTCATATTAGGTAAGAAATAATAAATTGATCGGTCCGTCATGCTTAGGTAAGAAATAATAAATTAATTGGTCTGTCAGGCTTAGGTAAGAAATAATAAATTAATCGGTCCGTCATATTAGGTAAGAAATAATAAATTGATCGGTCCGTCATTCTTAGATAAGAAATAATAAATTAATTGGTCTGTCAGGCTTAGGTAAGAAATAATAAATTAATTGGTCCGTCATGCTTCGATAGAAATAAGAAATGTATTGGTCTGTCATGCTTAGGTAAGAAATAATAAGTTAATCGGTCCGTCATACTTAGGTAAGAAATAATAAATTAATCGGTCCGTCATACTTAGGTAAGAAATAATAAATTAATTGGTCTGCCATGCTTAAGTAAGAAATAATAAATTAATCGGTCTGTCATACTAATGTAAGAAATAATAAATTAATCGGTCTGTCATGCTTAGATAAGAAATAATACATGAATCGGTCCGTCATACTTAGGTAAGAAATAATAAATTAATTGGTCTGTCATGCTTAGGTAAGAAATAATAAATTAATCGGTCCATCATACTTAGGTAAGAAATAATAAATTAATCGGTCCGTCATGTTTAGATAAGAAATAATAAATCAAACGGTCCGTCATGCTTAGGTAAGAAATAATACATGAATGGAGCATTCATGCTTAGGTAAGAAATAATAAATCAATCGGTCTGTCATGCTTAGGTAATAAATAATAAATTAATCGGTCTATCATGCTTAGGTAAGAAATAATAAATCAATCGGTCTGTCATGCTTAGGTAAGAAATAATGAATTAATCGGCCCGCCATGATTAGGTAAGAAATGATAAATTAATCGGTCCGTCATGCTTAGGTAAGAAATAATAAATTAATCGATCCGTCATGCTTAGGTAAGAAATAATAAATTAATCGGCCCGTCATGCTTAGATAAGAAATAATAAATTAATCGGTCCTTCATGATTAGGTAAGAAATAATAAATTAATCGGTCTGTCATGCTTAGGTAAGAAATAATCAGTTAATCGGTCCGCCATGCTTAGGTAAGAAATAATAAATTAATTGGTCTGTCATGCTTAAGTAAGGAATAATAAATTAATCGGTCTGTCATGCTTAGGTTAGAAATAATAAATTAATTGGTCCGTCATGCTTAGGTAAGAAATAATAAATCAATCGGTCTGCCATGCTTAGGTAAGAAATAATAAATTAATCGGTCTATCATGCTTAGGTAAGAAATAATAAATTAATCGGTCTATCATGCTTAGGTAAGAAATAATAAATCAATCGGTCTGTCATGCTGAGTTAGAAATAATAAATTAATCGGTCTATCATGCTTAGTTAATAAACAATAAATGAATCGGTCTATCATGCTTAGGTAATAAATAATAAATTAATCGGTCTGTCATGCTTAGGTAATAAATAATCAATTAATCGGTCCGCCATGCTTAGGTAAAAAATTATAAATTAATTGGTATGTCATGCTTAGGTAAGAAATAATAAATTAATCGGTCTGTCATGCTTAGGTTAGAAATAATAAATTAATTGGTCTGTCATGCTTAGGTAATAAATAATAAATTAATCGGTCTATCATGCTTAGGTAAGAAATAATAAATCAATCGGTCTATCATGCTTAGGTAAGAAATAATAAATCAATCGGTCTGTCATGCTTAGGTAATAAATAATACATTAATCGGTCTCTCATGCTTAGGTAAGAAATAATAAATCAATCGGTCTGTCATGCTTAGGTAATAAATAATAAATTAATCGGTCTATCATGCTTAGGTAAGAAATAATAAATCAATCGGTCTGTCATGCTTAGGTAATAAATAATAAATTAATCGGTCTATCATGCTTAGGTAAGAAATAATAAATCAATCGGTCTGTCATGCTTAGGTAAGAAATAATAAATCAATCGGTCTGTCATGCTTAGGTAAGAAATAATAAATCAATCGGTCTGTCATGCTTAGGTAAGAAATAATAAATTAATCGGTCTATCATGCTTAGGTAAGAAATAATAAATCAATCGGTCTGTCATGCTTAGGTAAGAAATAATAAATTAATTGGTCTATCATGCTTAGGTAAGAAATAATAAATGAATCGGTCTATCATGCTTAGGTAAGAAATAATAAATCAATCGGTCTGTCATGCTTAGGTAATAAATAATAAATTAATCGGTCTATCATGCTTAGGTAAGAAATAATAAATTAATCGGTCTATCATGCTTAGGTAATAAATAATAAATTAATTGGTCCGTCATGCTTAGGTAAGAAATAATAAATCAATCGGTCTATCATGCTTTGGTAAGAAATAATAAATCAATCGGTCTGTCATGCTTAGGTAATAAATAATAAATTAATCGGTCTGTCATGCTTAGGTAAGAAATAATAAATCAATCGGTCTGTCATGCTTAGGTAAGAAATAATAAATTAATCGGTCTATCATGCTTAGGTAAGAAATAATAAATTAATCGGTCTGTTATGCTTAGGTAAGAAATAATAAATTAATCGGTCTGTCATGCTTAACTTAAAATAGAATTTTCATGGCATTGTAAATGAGCGTGGCAAATAAATCAGGAACATTACGAGAAATCCAAGATTTACGGATATTTTAAAAAGCATTCCAAACTTCTGCGAAACAATGAGTGCTATTACAAACTTATGACACGAAATATTATTAAAAGCGTAAATGTATAATGCTTGGTTGCATCAAAACCAAGATAAAACCTAACAACCAACTTCTATAAGTAAATTTGGCTATACTTTGAAAGCTGACGTTTAGTTTTGTGGTCACCTGTTTTACGGCTGTCTCAATTTTTCTTGTCTCAGCTTCAACTGTTATTTGCGCGAAATGAATACAAATGCAACCAACCTTGTGGCTTTTTTGACATTCTTTGCATGCAAGTAGACAACGCGTCAACTTCTTATAACATACGAGGTGACCGCTACGACAGATTACATGGCCAAGGTGGGAAGTTTGTGTTGCACTTGATTGAATTGAGAGTAACTTCTAACATGTTCTTTTGGTTTTCTTGTAGTTTTCTAAACCAATTCTGACAGATAAGAAGTTTTATCGCGAAACAATGACTTTGGAACTACTTGAAAAATTGAAAACAATTTGACTAACTGATCGGTTTTAAATCAAGTTTAAATAAACAAGAAAGTAGGAAACTCAATGAAATTACAAGTCATCTGGCATTTTAAACATTTTCATGTGATTTATTGCTTTATAAGAGCCTAGAAATGTTTCAATGAGTTATAGGCTGACTAGGTCATTGTATAGGTATAAACAAATGTATCGATCTTAAATAAGAATTGTAGAATTTTTCCTATTATTTTCTTAGTACGCTGCAATGAAATTTAATTTATGTAAATAAACACACATGCATACATAATCACATTCCCGTCAGATCACCGGTTAAACAACGATGAGTCTGGTCAGTACCAGATGGGTGACTATTTGGGACTTTCAGATGCTGTGTGTGCTCTCCGCTTATCTCGGCATTGTTTCCAGTCGTCCTGGACTTCTTTTTGCCACTGGAATCAAGCAGTGCCGATTCAGGAAAGACATGGTTGGAGGATTGCGCAACCCTTGTCACGTATTTACTCATGCATCCGCCCATACAGGGGGTATCGTTTGTCCTTCGAGACTTAATGGAGGTACCGATATATATATATATATATATATATATATATATATATATATATATATATATATATATATATAATAGCATTATAGAAAACACAAAGTCATATATTGGTAAAAAATATGTTTATTTTTTTATATAATAAGGATAAGAAATAACTGGGGAGGTGTTAAATGCTCTTTATATCTAGGCATTGTGAAGCCTAATGTTAAAAGAGGGGCTAAAGGGCTAGAAAGCTAGAGTGCAAACATTTTGATGCGACATGCTAAGGTGATAATTAAGGAGATACTAAGATATCTAGTGTATAGAGGAGTGATGAACGAGGGGTGTGTGGGATATCTAGGGAGGTTAAACTAATAAAGGTAAATTAAAGATGACTGGGAACTTGAGAGAAATTTGGAGCTATAAAGAATAGAGAGTATGTGAAATAGGCGGATAATATATAGAAGGATGGTTACAATATGGCGAGAAGACACAAAGGAAGACGGCTGTATAACGGGTTAAAAGACATATTCAATTAGCGAAGGGTTTGGATTAATAAGGATTGTTAAAGATTATAAACACGTGATAAAAGATAAGGAGATGATTGGAGTGAAATGAGATGGATTAAAATGAAGGGAAGAGTATAAAAATAAACACAGTAAAAAACTTAGAATGAGAATACAGGAAAAAGATAAAGAGGTGAAGTAAAGAGATACAAACATAATATAACGTATAGCATATGTGGAGAGGAGGAAGAGAAATAAGTTGGAGTAAAATATACTAAACTACAGTTGATTAAAATGAAATAAAATAAAGCAAAAAAATATTATATATTATATATATATATATATATATATATATATAGAGAGAGAGAGAGAGAGAGAGAGAGAGAGACGCCAAAAAAAACTTCCGCACTGTAATTTTTTCAAAAACTGCAAATTTAAGCTAAATTTAATGTAATTGTTTAAACAAACTATACCCCATTTGATTGGCGTTTTATTCTTCTATAATTTTACCTATTTATATTTGACTTTTAATTGAAATATTCTAGTGTTCACGTCAATTTAAAAAAATAACGTACATTGAGGAGGCAAAAAGAAAGTCCGCACAATGGAAAATTGTTATTTAAATGTAACTTGAGGACATTAATGCAACACAAATACAACAGAAACACAATGATATTTAGTAGCAAAGCACTTCTGCAATTTGACAGCCTGCAATCTTTTGGGAATTCCTTGAATTAGACTGCAGCAATACTCCGAAGAAAGGGCATCCCACTTTTCTTTAATTTTGGACTCAAATTCTTCCCAATTTAATATTTTATCATTGCGTATCTGTTGCTTGATGTAAGGCCATACGTTTTCGATAGGATTGAGGTCTGAAGATTGTGCAGGCCAATCCAAACACGAAATAATATGCTCTTCCAGGAAACTCCTGGAATTGCCAGCTGTGTGAATGGGAGCATTATCCTGTATGAAGATGGGGTTATCATCCAAATTCCGACCAAAGTAGGGTAGAAAATTCTCAGTCAACATATTAATGTACTTGGTCGAATTAATTCGACCTTGAAAGCGAACTATAGGCACTAGACCATTGGTACTTATAATGTGCCACACCAAAACTGAACTTACACAACCTTGCACTGAAGCACCTAGGATTAAACTGAGCACCGAGGATTAAATTATTCGTCTTTTCCCCGACTGACGTACTGCCTACCATCACCGCCAAGCCTATTGAAATTTCGTCGCTAAAATGACCATTTGACGAATATGAAGAGTCATGATCTTCATTGCATCTGACGAAGTCCAGACGGCGCTTTCTGTTCTTTACAGAAATTATTGGCTTGCGTCTTGCAACATATCCTCGCAAATTAAATTCCTTTAATCTGTTCTTCACAATAGAAAAGGAGCATTTTAAAGAAGATTGTACTGTTATTAGATTTGGGGAGCCGTTTCAAATCTGTTTCTTAGGCTGCGGATCTTGATAGCATTTCTCGATTGGATAAACCAGAAAGGTTGAGATTTATGAGTTCCTGACGATCACTTAGAGAAAGTCGTGACCTACGGACTAAATGTTACGTTGTATAACTTGGAACAACAAAAATTACGATTAGAGATGATTTGTTGCTTGTTGGTGAATATTTTCAACTGGTTTAGCGGTGATAATTTAAGCTGGTTTTAAGCGAATTTGTTGCTGCGGACTTTCTTTTTGCCTCCTCAATTTGAAGTCTTCTTTTTTTTAATTCACGTCAATACTAGAATATTTCAATTAAAAGTCAAATATAAACAGGTAAATTTATAGAGGAATAAAAGACGAATCAAATGAGGTATAGGTTGTTTAAACAGTTACATTAAATTTGCAGTTTTTGAAAAAATACAAGTGCAGACTTTCTTTTTGTCGGCACTGTATATATACTGCAGAATAAATAATGTAATGCAATATAACTACTCGTATGGAAATCCAGTTATTATTGATCTTACAAAATATTATTGGCTGTAAATAATATACCAGATAGAGCAAATAAATCATAATTTAGTTATTTAAATTTTATGACGTGAAATTGTTAAATTTCAAATCTAGAATTGTTATTATATGCAAGACAAAGAATACATTTCAATAAGTATATCTTCTTAACCTATAAGTTATAATAAGTTTTGCATATAATAAAAATTCTAGGTGTGAAATTTAACCATTTCACATCATAAAATTTAAAGTACTAAATTATAATTTATATGCTCTATCTGGTATATTGAGCAATTTTTATTTTAGGTTTTCGATGTTTATCCATCTCCTCAGAGGAAAACATATTAACAAATATTATAAATGGTTTATACCTAATTTGCTAAATACAATAAACATAGCAAATCATAATTAAATGTTTTAAAGTTTTTAAATCATAGAGCATAGGAAATTATATATTGGTTCAAAATGAAAGGATATTGAATTTTATATCTAAATTGTATGGTAAATTCCGAAGTGAAAGTCTGTGGTAGTAGTGAGTTAAAGGGGTCCAATCCGTATTTTTAATCTTTCACAACACAAGTTAACAATCCGAAGTAGGCATAATTCCTTGGGGTTTCCTTTGTTGAGATGATGAGTCCGGTAAATATATTATTATATAAGTCCGATGAAGCTGTTTTTTAATAAATATATAATTCTTTATATATTCGTTTAATATTTGTTTAATTATAATATATGAGTTTCAAAGTCCATCCCAAATTAATTCCAATTTGTGAATAAAAACATAAAATTTAAATTACTAAATTATGATGTGTGTATGTGTGTAAATATATAAAGATTAACGATTTGTAATAGAGAGGAGAATATAGAGAGATAAAATAAAATAAAGTATTGCAAAGAATTAATTAGATACAGATAAAAAAGCTGGGTGAGAATATACAAATTACGAAGAAAGATGGATTATACATAGAAAAATAATTAGAAAGAGGACGGAGTGGGGAAAGGTAAGCTAAGTTTAATAAAACAAATAGAGGATGGGGAAAGTCACAATCTGAATGGGGTTTATAAAAAATATACAAGTACACAGAATTATATATATTTAAATATATGAAGAGAAACAAGTACAACAAGAAAAGGAACAAGATAAGCACATGCTAAAATAGAGGACAAAATAGAGAAAAGTTGCCATGTGAATTTCCTCACGCGTGTGCACATAAAGCGAATTTATATATCTGGCAGTGTTCTTAGATATGTTTTATACAGAAATTCGTCTGATAAGTATAAAAATTTTTAAAAAAATCAAGCCTAAAAATAGTCTTTCTTACAGATAAAAAAACGTACAGGGGAATATTTTAGGTTGCACCGGCAACGGAGATAATAAAATCTCAACAAATTATTAAAGTATCTTAGAAAAAAACGTAGCTCAGTGGTAGAGCATTCGATTCAGATTGAATGACCCCTTGTTCAAGCCCGAGTGTATCTTATCATTATATTTTATTTTTCTTATTAGTGAATTCAATTTACAATAAACTAAGAGGTACCATTTAAAGTCGTTGCAATTCATTTCTTTGTTTGCGTATTTAAAAACTGAACATTAATCAGAAATGTGTTTTCTGAAGGTTCATCGAAAAACTCAAACATCAGCTGACGTGATATTGTAAACAAACACAGCCGGAATTCGACGAACTACATTATCATTATTATTTATTTTATTTATTTATTTATCATATTTATTTTTGTTTTTTTGCGAATTAGTCCACCGAAAAAAACATTCCTCGTAATATACAATAATCAATAGATGATTGAGTCTATAATAAAATCTGCATAAATTAAAATATGATTAAGCGTATTGTATGACAAAGAACCGCTGAGCCTCTAGCTAGAATGTATATATTTATTTATACCTTCAACAAACCATACATGATATACAGTGGCGTCAAAAAAAAGTCCGTGCTTGTCATTTTTTCAAAAACCGAAAATTTAAGCTAAATTGAATGTAACCATTTAAACAATCCTTACCTCATTTGATTCACCTTTTATTCCTTTGTAATTTTACCTGTACATATTTTACTTTTAATTAAAGTATCATAGTGTTCACGTCAATTTTAAAAAAGATAATTTCAAATTGAGAAGGTAAAAAAAAAAACTCCGCACCATGGAACATTTTTATTTAAATGTAACTTTAGAACATTGATGCAGCACAAATATAACAGGAACACAATGAACTAGTTAATATTTAGTAGCATAGCTCTTTTACAATTTGACAGTCTGCAATGTTGGGGGAATTCCTTGAATTAATCTGCAGCAATACTCCGGTGAAAGGGTATCCCACTACTCTTTAATTTTTGTCAAACGTTCATTCAGTTTTTAAATTTTCTCATTGCGTAGCTGTTGCTTGATGTAATGCTATACGGTTTCTTATAAGATTGAGGTCTGGAGATTGTTCAAGCAAATCTAAACACGGAATATCATGCTTTTCAGGAAACCCCTTGACATTGCCAGCTGTGTGAATGGGAGCATTATCATACATTAACATGGGATTATCATTCAAATTTCAGTCAAAGTAGAGTTGAAAACGCTCAGTCGACATATTAATGTGCTTCGTTGAATTAATTCAACCTCGCAAGCGAACTATAAGCCCTGGATCATTTGCACTAATAACGAACCACACCAAAACTGCACGTTCACCACATTGCAGCGTTGAAACTGTGCACATAGGATAAAATTATTCGTACTTCCTTAGACGAACGTACTGCCTACCATCACTTCCTAGCCTATTGAATTTGCTTTCGTAGCTAAAAATTCACTTTTGACAATTATAAAAATCATAATCTTCATTGCATCTGGCGAAGTCCAAACGGCGCTTTCTGTTCTTTACTGCAATCATTGACTTGCGTCTTGCGATACAGATTTGCAAATTAAATTCCTTCAACCTGTTCTTAACTGTATAAAGAGAGCACGTTTTAACAAGATAACGCTGTTTTTGGATTTGAGACGCCGTTGTGTTCCCTGTAAGAAGTCACTTTAGGAAGACCAGATTTAGGGACATTACGAACATTGTCGGTGTATTGGTTTTTGCACAGTCATTCGTTCCGTTTTCTCATCACATCAAAATCTGTAGCTGATTTCTGGATTAGATAAACCAGAAACGGGAAGATAATTGAGTTTCTTACGATCGCTAAGAGAATGTCGAGGCATATGGACTAAATGTTACGGTGTATAACCTGGAACAACAACAATTACGATTAGATATGCTTTGTTGCCTAAAAAGTGAATATTTTAAGCTGGGTTTAAGCTCATATGTTGGTGCGGAGTTTCTTTTCTGCGTTCTAGATTTAAATTTACTTTTTTAAATTAACGTGAACACTAGGATACTTTTTTTTAAATTAACGTGAACACTAGGATACTTTTTTTGAAATTAACGTGAACACTAGGATACTTTTTTTAAATTAACGTGAACACTGGGATACTTTTTTTAAATTAACGTGAACACTAGGATACTTTTTTTTAAATTAACGTGAACACTAGGATACTTTTTTTTAAATTAACGTGAACACTAGGATACTTTTTTAAATTAACGTGAACACTGGGATACTTTTTTTGAAATTAACGTGAACACTAGGATACTTTTTTTTAAATTAACGTGAACACTAGGATACTTTTTTTGAAATTAACGTGAACACTAGGATACTTTTTTTTTAATTAACGTGAACACTAGGATATTTTTTAATTAACGTGAACACTAGGATACTTTTTTGAAATTAACGTGAACACTAGGATACTTTTTTTGAAATTAACGTGAACACTAGGATACTTTTTTTTAAATTAACGTGAACACTAGGATATTTTTTTTAAATTAACGTGAACACTAGGATACTTTTTTTAAAATTAACGTGAACACTAGGATACTTTTTTTAAATTAACGTGAACACTAGGATACTTTTTTTTTTAAATTAACGTGAACACTAGGATACTTTTTTTTAAATTAACGTGAACACTAGGATACTTTTTTTTAAATTAACGTGAACACTAGGATACTTTTTTTAAAATTAACGTGAACACTAGGATACTTTTTTAAATTAACGTGAACACTAGGATACTTTTTTTTAAATTAACGTGAACACTAGGATACTTCCATTAAAGGAGGAATATAAGCAAGTAGAATTACAGAGGAATAAATGGCGGATCAGATGAGTTATAGGTTGTTAAAAGATTTACATCAAATTAAGTTTAAATTTGCGGTTTTTGAAAATATGACAAGTGCGGACTTTCTTTTTGACCCCACTATATATATATTGGAATGAATAAAAGGCTACATAATCAAGAGATTATAGCCTTACCTTCGCCGAGGTATAGATTTCAGTATAACAGTAGAAGGGCAGTCAGTGGAAGATGTCGGGGTTAGCTAAAAGTAAGGCATGTAGCGACTATTTCTCAGGCAGGAACTTTGGGTAAGTGTATACTAGACTTCAAATTATATGACGGGAAATGTCATGTTGTGAGTCTCCCAGGTTCTAATTATAAAGGATATTTTAAAAATTCAAACAAATTTCGCCATAGTGATCCATAAGCTCCAAATTTATATACTCTAACTGCAGTAG
This sequence comes from Euprymna scolopes, assembly GCF_053919585.1. Taxonomy (NCBI): domain Eukaryota; kingdom Metazoa; phylum Mollusca; class Cephalopoda; order Sepiida; family Sepiolidae; genus Euprymna; species Euprymna scolopes. The sequence goes on from NC_136482.1 coordinate 189,106,846, forward strand.
TCAACAATCTAAGGACAGCGTTTTGGATAGGATATATGAGGTGGCAATAAAGGTTTGATTCTGTGTTAGGGGTATGAGAAAAATGTGGGGGTAATAAAATGAATTTAATTGGTTGGAGCGATTAGTTGTTGTTTCACACACACTTCTGTCCGAAGCTATTTTTAACCCTCTTGAATTTCCCCTCTCACGCTTTCTTTGTGAAAACATATGTAGAAAAAGAAATTCCCTCACCTCACTAAACAAACTAATATATTTTCCCTACTTTCCTCTATGCAACAGAAAGCCGCTCTAAAAATAACCATATTTCACGTCCACCACATTCAGCATCTTCCAATGTCTGTACAGTTTCACTTACAGTTCGAATACTGTTCCATATTATTCTTTCTCTTATTATACTTCATAGAACATGCAATCCGCTAGATGCTCGTCTCGTGATGTTAACTAAGGTCATATATATTTGTCGTCCTTGAAATGTGAGAATATGTAAGATGTGTTCAGATTTCCCAACCAAATACTCTTGGGAAAATTTCGGTCAGTATTGCAGTGTAAGGACGAGCATTATCTTGATGGAAGAATTTTTTTCTGTTTCCTAAAGTGAGTCGTTTACAGTTCAAAATAGGTGTAAATAATACATAGAAATATAATAATGTTTTAATAATCTCAAAAAATATATAAAATATTATAGTGATATGTTTAAGTAATAACAAAATGCATATAATCAATTTTCGTGAAAATCTCTCCAGACAACGTATGAAGCCACTTTATGTAAAAAAATAAAAAAACATACTACTTTTCTTTTTTTTTACATGGGGGTCACCACTTATCAAAACATGCAAACGATAATTTTTAGATAGCATACATTCTAACACACTAAAAAGCAATTCGCCATTTTGCTAGAAACATCGCTTAAAGGTTATGATGTTTGGTTGTTTTTGTTTTACGACCTATAAACATTTTTCGGGTTATTTAATGCCGAATCTAAAGATTTTGAAGAAAAACTTTTTAATAGAATATATTTGTTGTTTTTAAGTTGGTTTCCATTTAACCCATAGTTGGGACCCTAACAGGTACTACCACTCCGGGTCAGAGTTGACATGGGAGCAATGATAATTAAAGAGTGGCTCCACACTCCCCAAAGCCCGCAAGCTGGGACCTCACCATCGGATATAGTTTAAGGTCATATCCAGGACCATTAAAGGTTATGAAGACTAAATAAAGAAAATAATTAATATAGAGTTAGGAGGCAATCGAAGGAAACCCCAATATTCATTTTCTATACTCATTTTTATGATTTAAAATGATCTTTTCTACGAACTGACAAAAACTTTTGCAATCATCTAACATTTTTGATTTAATCGTTGCATTATATTTTTCCCCTTATATCTAGTTTATGTTTTCGGTTACATCTCATTTTCCACTTGATAGCAGTACACTCAGTCATAAGTTAACTTTCTGAACATGATATCTTCGTTGTACTTTTCACATATATATCGTCTAAAATGTTCTATAACATGTTTCCTAGTGAACAACTTTCGCTATGTTATATTCCAGTGACGTCATCGTCAGCACAATTAACTCTTAACCCTGTGCGCAGGCATAATCGAACAAGGCAAGACACAAGTATGACACTCAACGTCTCAAATGTTCTGTAAGATAATTCCCACATCTACTAATCCTAAAATGAACTGTCAGCAGTCTTCCCTTCTCCCCAATAACCACCCCAAACAATCACCGTAAAAACAAGATAATCGACATTGATCAATTCCGGGTCGGTCTCAAGTAACTGAATCCTTTGACCAATTTACTCGTCGGACACTGGTCACTTGGGTGTCATTTTATTCACGGATTGTGAAATGGTCGGGTAATTATCATAGCGCGTGATTACGGGTTACAAGTACGGGCAGCTAGCGTTCACTATTCGGCGGCGGATATGAAGCCACGCAACACGCTAACAACACCGAAATATACATAGCTATAAAGGGTGAAGATGAGACTTCTTTGCTCATCAAAACAAATGAGAAATAGACAGAAAATATTAATTTCAAATCTTTTCCTTCTCGTTTCCCACTTCCTTCATCACCGTCCAAAGCACTTGCCTGTATAGCACCACTTAACTGTATAACTACAAAGAAAGTAGAACAACTAAAAGTGTTGCGTATTAAAAAGATATTCTGAAATTACGCATACAAGATACGTGCACTTGTTTTTCTTTTCCGCTTAACCATACTGAGCACAGCAATGCATGTCAGGATACAACTAGTATATATATATATATATATATATATATATATATATATATATATATATATATATATATATAAATCTTTATCAATATTTAAATAAATTTTCCTAAATCCTACCCCCTGATGAGAAGGAAAGTATTTCTTCGAAACTCCGCAGATTAAGAACTATCCTCTTATTTTTTGCTTCCTTTTTCAAATTAAATATGTTTTTAACCTTTTTTTAATTCAATTTTTACCCCAAACAAGGCACAATGCCACTTTGAAGCAGGGGGCTACTACCAGGGATTTAATTTGCAGGGGCATTATGAAGGGAGATGAGTAGGAAGATGTTTGTTCACATTACACTTGAACTTCTGCATATCAGTACAGTTGGGAAAGAAGAATCTCGGAAGGGAGTTCCAAATACCTGCAGATCTGGGGGAAGAAACTATTGGAGTAAAAGGCTTTCTTGCACCTAGGGATCTCCACTGTAAAGGGATGAGACTTAGTAGCTTGTCGGGTTTGTCGGGGGTAGTCATGTCGAGGAGGTACAAGTGCTTGAAGTTTGTCAGAGCAGCCACCATTAAAGTATTTGTAGAACAGGCAGAGGGGTGCAATATTTCGTCGATGGGACAGAGGCTGTAGCCTAGATAACAGTTCAGGACCTATCAGGTTGGCGACTCTTTTGAACCCTATCCAGGAGTGAGAGACAAGCAGTAGATGCACCAGTCCAGATGTGACAACAGTACTCCATACATGGGCGAATGGTGGCCTTATAGAGGTACAGGATACTTTCAGACGTAAATAGTTTTCTAACACGGTAGAGGGAGCCAACTTTCCTTGCAGCAGCGTTGGCAATGCTCTCAATGTATCTATTCCAGTTCATATTCCCTGTAAACGTTAGGCCGAGGAGTTTAAAAGAAGTACTTGCAGGCAATGTGTTCTTGGCCATTGCTATTGGTGGCAGAGAAGGTTTCTTGTAGTTATTGAAGGAAACCAGTTTAGTCTTAGCAGCATTGAATGTGACCAACCATTTTTGTCCTCATTCCACTACAGATTGGAAGTCATGCTCTAGTGTTTCTGCCATTTCCTTGGATATGGGTTCATTTGTTTTCCCCTCATATCTGTTATAGAGAGTGGTGTCATCGGCAAATATACCCATCTCCGAAACAATTTTATCAGGGAGGTTATTTATGAATATCATGATTAATAGAGGTCCAAGGATAGACCCTTGAGGTACTCCCGCATTTATGTCATATTGTTTAGATGTACGACCGTCGAGGACAACTTGGATTTTTCTATTACTTAAGAAGGATTTAATTACATTATGAATTCTTCCAGTGATACCATATGATCTAATTTTGCTTAGAAGACCATCGTGCCACACCCTGTCAAAAGCCTTAGATATATCAAGGGCGACCACTCTACTCTCCCCTGTTTTGTCCAGTGAACGGTATATACGTTCAGAAACTACAGTTAAGATATCTGCTGTTGAACGGGCTAACATGTTTTATTAACTACTTGTTTGTATATATATATATATATATATATATATATATATATATATATATATATATATATATGTGTGTGTGTATATATATATATATGTATATATATATATGTTTGTGTGTATCTGTGTCTGTGTATGTGTGTGTGTGCGTGTGCGTGTGCGTGCAATGTTATTGATTTCTGGTTGTAAGAATATTCTTGGACTGCTTTACTGTTATGCTCGCATTTCGCGTTATATATGTTTAATTTCACTTAATTCATGCGTTAAGTGATATTAGCAATTAGATTTAACGGTTAGAATCCCGCATTTAGCAGTAATTATCACACTCTCCATTGCGAAAACATCACACACTGGTGCCTGTAAGCATATAAACAATTATATATGTATATATATATATATATATATATATATATATATATATATATATATATATATATATATATATAAGTGAACGTGTCTGTGTGTGTGTATGTGTACATTTCCCTACGCAATAACTCTGTCAATTTTTAGTCTACAAACTGGAAATTTGATATACAGGGTACTGAGATTTGGGAAAATGGATGCGATCGGGTTTCGGCCAGCTATTTCGCTGTTAAGGGGTCAAATGTCAACGATTTGATATTTAAGAACTCTACAAAACTCCTCCGACAATTTTGGGTCTAAACACTTGACATTTTAGATATTGGTTCCTTGGACATGGATCTAACTTAATAACTTGATTTGAGCCCAAAACAATAAATATTAAGGAGTCATAATAAGGGCCAAAGTAAAAAAAAATACCGTTTTTTATTTATTTTTTGTTTTTTTGCTCAGCATACACCTCCAAACACCCGGGCAACGCCGGGCACCCATTGCTAATATATCTATATAAGTAATGCATCTTTACACGGACCTGCATAAAGCAATGCTAGTCTAATGAAGATATTTAACAAAATCCACCGAGCAAAAATTATTGAATTCTTTATAGAGATTAAAATATAAAAAATATAACAAAAGATTCCACAAGAAAATACAAAAACAACTAACCAACATCTAACACATTATAATTAATGCTTTCGGTATTAAATGACCCAAAAGGGGGTTGATATGCCGTAAAACAAAAGAAAAAAAGACAAAAAACATTCTTTCCTTTCTAGTTTTCTTTATTTTCATTTTTCCCGATACGCTCTTATTCTGTTTGTGCCCCGCCCCCGCTTTCACCCCCACCCTAATGCTACACTAATTTCCACTTATCTTGATAAAATTGAGTGGAAAATGGCAAGGAAATCTGTCCGTTCTGTTTGAACCATTCGTTTCATTCACTGTTACGTCGGTGCGATTCCGTTATCTTCGGCTGGACGGAACATTTTACGGCTGCCCGGACTATCTCTCCTGCCACCAGGCTGACATTAGTGAACTTTCTGACAAGAAACGGATAGACAGCTTTCCGTCTCACCAACTCTCCCTTTTCCATTGCTCATAACAACCAAATAGAAATAATTCAATGCTTTAATTCAAAATATATGACATGATTCTAAAAATGACAAAAGAAAAAGATGCGAAAAAGAAGACATAAAAGAGGAAGAAAATAAAGAAACAAAAGAAGAAAATGAAGTAGTAGTAGTAGTACTATCAGCATCATCACAAGCAGTAGCAGCAGTAGCAGTAGTAGCCGTAGTAAAGGAAGCACATACTCGGGAAATAATGGAGTGATAAATATTATTAAGATATGGAAAAATAATAACAACAGAAATGACATTTTGAAAAATTAAATGGCATTAACTAAGACAGCCGCACAAAACAAGGCGATCAGAACAAACTACATAATCCCAAATTAGACAAGATTCAGTAAAATACTACTATGTAATATGTTGGCGAATAAATGAAACAGTAAACCACGTAATAAGTGAATGCAGCAAACAAGACTATAAAACAGATACCACTACGTGGGAAAGACTATCTTATGCGAAGGATGCAAACATGTAACTGTATACAAATGGTATAATCCAGCTACAAACAGGCAAATGCGTAAAAGTAAATAGAACCTATATGATAATTTCAAAAATTATGATAATTTCAAAAATTATGACAATTTCAAAAATTATGATAATTTCAAAACTTATGATAATTTCAAAAATTATGATAATTTCAAAAAGTATGATAATTTCAAAAATTATGATAATTTCAAAACTTATGATAATTTCAAAAATTATGATAATTTCAAAAATTATGATAATTTCAAAAATTATGATAATTTCAAAACTTATGATAATTTCAAAAATTATGATAATTTCAAAACTTATGATAATTTCAAAAATTATGATAATTTCAAAAATTATGATAATTTCAAAAATTATGATAATTTCAAAACTTATGATAATTTCAAAAATTATGATAATTTCAAAAATGATGATAATTTCAAAACTTATGATAATTTCAAAAATTATGATAATTTCAAAAATTATGGCAATTTCAAAAATGATAATTTCAAAAATTATGATAATTTCAAAAATTATGATAATTTCAAAAATTATGATAATTTCAAAACTTATGATAATTTCAAAAATGATGATAATTTCAAAAATTATGATAATTTCAAAAAGGAAAAATGGATGATATCGTTTATTTCGCTGTCCATAAACACGCAAAGCAAAGACCAAGGACGAAGAAAACAAAGTAAATACACGGGCTTGCCAAAGAACTGAATATACTGTCAAGCATGAAGAAAATCATTATATATATATATATATATATATATATATATATATATATTATAATGATTTTGTGGATTAGGAGGGAGTGCGGTGCAAAATAGGAAGCTGATTGGCTAACTAAACATTCAATAGGATGTACGACTATAAAAACGCGAGATGGCCACAACTCTATGCATAAGCATGACGAATTCTCACGAAAATGAAACGCAGAATATTCTGTGTAGCTTAATTGCCATATATATTTTTATAAATTACTATATATATATATGGGTTCGACAAGATACGTCTGAAGAAGATCAGAGGTTACATTGATCGAAACGTTGCGAAAATCACACTCAAGATGAGAACAATAGTCCGATGAATCCAAATAATAAAAATGATAAATATTTGAAATACTAGAAATATCATATTTTTCCAATGGTATTTATGTCTAACTTTGAAAACCCGGCTGACATATTTTTACGTGAAATTTGTCTTTGGTAAATTTTAAGAGCAATCGAAGTGATCTGTGCATTTCACGAGAAATGTGTAATTTTAAAAAATGAGTAGCTGGATAAGATAAAGAACATTGAGTGTTTAATAAAGCATTGGCATGTAAATATACAAAACAACTACAACCTAAATAATTTTAAGCGGCGATGAGAGCCATTAGGTTGTCGTTCAATATGTGCGCACTTCTAGTGAATAATAATAATAATAATAATAATAATAATAATAATAATAATAATAAGAAGAAGAAGAAGAAGAAGAAGAAGAAGAACTTTCTTGGCAACAATAAGGACAGAAACTACACAAAACTTATCATTAACATGCTGACTACTTTAAGATACCTGGACTGCAAAATAAGTGTCCAGATGTACTGCCTATTGTCACATATGGAACGGTTTCCTCAGAACCTAGGTTCAATGAGTGACGAACATAGAGGACCAGAAAGGGATGGAAACCACGGGATCAAGGTCACTGGAATGCAGTCATAGTGATTGACTACTGTCGGAATCTGTAGAGAAACATTCCTACTAATGAGCATTCCAGGAGTTCAATAAACGGATGTTCAATCCCTGAACTTTGAACAATGGTGAAGCAACACGCAATTTACGGGTACCTTACTTTATTGATACGCACAATTCAGTTTACAGTAATCGATGTTTCTATCAGTTAATCAATATATTTTGTTGGCAAAACATTTTTTTTTCTTAAAAACATATTTAGATGGTATGTGTTGACAAAATCTGCTGATAACGCAACAAAAATGAAATCGATTTTGTTAGAAAATTTGTATTTTTTCAAATCAACTTAGCACAAAGACTTGACCTGATGGAGAGGAAGTGATGCCAGTTTCTGATTCAGCATCGCAAAAATACCCGAAATCAGTTATAGAAATCTAGACAACATTAAAAAATGAAAAATTGTTGTCCAGTATTAGTATTATATTATATTGAAAGCAGAAAGTAATAATAAAAACGAAAGAGCTGATCAAAATTTTTTCACACTTGTCATCAGACAATATTTAATACGTGAGTCATTTTTATGTGAAAAATGTATTAATTACATTGGTCAAAATGCGGATAAAAACTGGATGTGAAAACTAAACTAGAATTCCAAATCAATACAATATAATGAAAAAATAAAGCTACGATAAAGCAAGACAAAATCAGAAAATGATGGATAACAGTAAATACATATCCAAGAAACATGAAGAACAAAAACAAAAAATACGAGAAGGTATATATATATATATATATATATATATATATATATATATATATATATATATATATATATATATATAGTTGAGCATTTTCGGTTTTGCCGCACTGGCATTGATATAAAAAGCCTACCTTTCCATTAAGAATATTTAAAACAAACTTTTAAATATACTTTGTCATGGATATGCGAGCAACCTCATGATGTTACCTAATTATTAAATTGCTTTCATCTTTCATATTTATGGTTTATCATTGTATGAATGATCACATTAAACTATTACGCTCAGTTCTCTTTATGCATATTTTCTACATTGTGTATAATTGCGTAGCATTTAGGATGAAAATTTTCGAGCACACGTACATGTATATATATATATATATATATATATATATATATATATATATATATATATATATATATATATAAAGGCTTTTAGTGGTACAAAATTGTATTAAAGTTTTAAAAGGGATAAGTGGAGTCATTATTAGGAATAAATAGACACGAAAAATAGTCAAAAGACTATTCTACTGAAATAAAAAATGAAGCTCGAGGTACTTTTTGTCCGACAAGTGTCAAGAGATCATGTCGGCAGCGGTTAAAACAAAACAATTTACACATAATTAAAAATGAAGGCGAATGGAGGGATGAAACAAAAAAATTATAAAACTACACGGGCTGAATTAAATGAATGATTAACCCGTGATATATCGTCCATATTTCAGAACCTAAGACAATATATATATATATATATATATATATATATATATATATATATATGTGTGTGTGTGTGTGTGTGTGTGTGTGTGTGTGTGTGTGTGTGTGTGTACAATATGGCAATGCCAAACTTGATACAACGGAAGATTTCACTACTCTAATCGAAAAATTAGCACACGATGTATATGTGAAATAAACATACAGGAATATCTAGTAAAAAAAGGCAATCATTTAGAATAACATAAAAAATATACTAATAACCTGCAAGTACACATGTGTAAAATACTAATAAAAATACTGACCCTATTTTTCACAGATTTTTATGGTTGCTGACTTTTTCTTGAAGAGGAGAAAGAATGCTTGAAGGAAAACTAACACAAACGTCGTGCTGTAGATCGACCAACCTTCTACTTGCAATGCTTGCATGTCGAATATAAAACACGAATATTTTCAATTAAAATATTGCATACATGTTATGATAACCCATAGATATAAACACGTCTAACATTAATCTAAGATTAATAAAGCTAGGAAGTTTACAATTTTCTTATTCAGTTCTTCATCATTATTTCATGTTTTTTTTGGGGGGGGTATCATCATTATTAAATACAATTAACTGTGACATATCACGTATAGTTTATTGCATATTTTTCTTGGAAACAAAATAAAAGTATAAATATACTATCAACTTTTCTGAAGATGGACCGAACCGATAAACAATTACTTAGTTCAAAGGCAATTATGTCCGTTAACCCTGCCAGTTATTGTCAAAAATAATCAAGCTCAACAGGAAACTAGAACAGAATGTGTTTATTGTCTTTAATGAAACATTCAATTTGCGTATAAGTAGTACTGCCCATATAATGAACTGGTATAAAATACCGTGTGTTTTTGTAAAATATTTATTATATCAATAACGAACTTTGCTCTCTATTACATTATTCTATCTGCCAACGAGCTTATAAATGTGTCGCTTGTAAAATTGTTTAGATTTTGATATAAAATATAAATGTAAAATCTTTTTTCGTGCTGATAACTTAAGGCAATCTAAAAGCTTTTGTAATCCCCCCAAAAATTGATAATCTAAGGAACCTAAGGAAAACGAATATGCAGGATGAGGCACGATTTTCCAACATAAATTATGCTAGATGTTTTGTCAAGATTGTTGTATGAGTATGAGTATCATTATGATAAAAAATGACTTCCGGTTTTTCTGAATATTCAAACTAACTAACATCATACGTTTATGATGTCCTCAAAACTTTTTTATTTTTTTTAAATATTTACATCCTTTTCAATCAAGACAAAGTTTCACACAAGATCAGTAGCAAAAAAAACTATCCCCACAAATGAGATACTTTGGATGTTACAGTTATCTTTGTACAGGCGGGATAAATTCATTTTCTCCAAAAACTGGTAAAATTCACCGAACAGCTACTAGAGTTTTATCCGTTGTTTGAAGTACAGATTCCCTTACATGCTTCACACAGCGTAAAATTAACCGCATGGTGAGTTTACAATTCTAATCCACCGGCCTGCCAAGTATAAGGGGAAATCTGGTCTGTTAAGGAGTCGTGGGCGACAGGAAAGAAATCCTACCTCTCACTTGGAATAAAAGAGACAAAAGGTAATAAACCTGTCGACGTTATCGAGAGGAGGTGATATTTCATGAATGAATTGTCATATGAGACTGAACAGGTACTATCTTTTGCATTATGGTCAAAACATCACATTCTTGCAATTGACCTGTACAAGATTAACCTCTTTCTGATAAACATCAAAGAAAAGGAAATCGTGATCGCAGCGAAAGAACACGTTTTGTTTGTCGGTTTGTCGGTCCCACGTCAATTTGAAATAATATGTTCATCGTTAATCCTGCAAACTAGATGGATGAATCTTATTTTAGTTCTTCCAAAAATATCTTTAAGATACTTTTTTCTGTCGATCGGCTTATATTTCTTAAATTTGATTGAAGAAGAAAATGAAAAAAAAAATAATAATCAAAGAACATGGATGGAATGCAGTAAAAAGAATAGTACTTTAACCGGGATCGGAGTTTAAAATGCAGTGATGAGGTATATTACATTATGTGAGTGCGTTTTTTTTTTGCTAGGTATTTGCTTAAGGAATAAGAGCCAAGTCTACTGTTGACAGATTAGAAAAGGTTTAAATGCCACAGCGGCAAACGTTGAGATTTAGATGATGCAAAATAAAGGAAAGAGAAAGCAGGAAAGCAAAAGAAAAAAAGAAGTGCGAACTGTGTTAAATGCTTGTAGAGGTCAAGAAAGCAGGAAAACAAAAGGGAAAAAAGAAGTGCGAACCGTGTTAAATGCTTGTAGGGGTCAAGAAAGCAGGAAAACAAAAGGAAAAAAGAAGTGCGAACTGTGTTAAATGCTTGTAGAGGTCAAGAAAGCAGGAAAAAAAAGAAAAAAAGAAGTGCGAACTGTGTTAAATGCTTGTAGAGGTCAAAAAAGCAGAAAAACAAAAGGAAAAAAGAAGAGCGAACTGTGTTAAATGCTTCTAGAGGTCAAGAAAGCAGGAAAACAAAAGGAAAAAGAAGTGCGAACTGTGTTAAATACTTGTAGAGGTCATGAAAGAAAAAGATTGATAAAATAATTTCGTTTTTCATAAAGAAAACATTTCAATTATTCTGGGCTATAAACACCAAGTACTGAAACTGAGATTATAGTTTTTTTTATGCAGTGACGAGGTATATTGCATTGTTTACATGCAGTTTTGGTCAGATGTTTACTTAAAGAATAAGATCTGAGTTTAAGGTTTACATTAGATAGTCATGATAATTGTATGTTCACATTATTAGGACTATAGCAACTTGTTATGTATTGGGTGATTTTTACTGGATCCGACATGAGTAGTAGCTGTTCAAAAGTTCACATTTGACAACTCGCGTTAATGTTTGAAATCGCATTCCTGTCGACCCATCAAACTAACGATGTAAATATTAGGTCGATACAAATATTGTACTGATTGAAAATTTCATTTGCGATTCTGATTTGGAAATATTTGTTCCTATCAATAACAGACTTTGCTCTCTCTACCTTAATTCTGTCTGTCAACGAGTTTATAAATCCGTCGCTTGTAAAATTATTTAGATTTGGATGTGAAATCTGAATCTAAGCCATGTTCAGGCTATTTTAGTGATGTTAACTTAAAGCCCTGTGATGCTTTTATAATACTGGAAACAAATAAATAAAGTTGCTTTCGGGAATGTTGTGAAATATGGATGTTGCTTTATTCATCTAAAAGAAATTGTTATTAAGTTAATCATGGTGATATGTTAGAGTAATTACGGTATGCATAAAACAAATTACAGTGGTTTTGTTTTTTTTACACAGTGATCACCACTTATCAAGGCCCGGAAGCCACTCAGGGATAAGGTTATTGCAAGTACATTACGCTAGTGTGGAGATTTGATTAAGTGTTTACTTAAGGAGGCGGCTCATTAGGAATTTGTTAACGTTGGACTTGAACTAATCCAAGTTGTAGTCCGGTGGGAAGCAGGCAGACGGAACAGAGTTCCCCTGGCGTGCAGTTCTAAGAAAGAAGCTTTGTTCATCGAATCCGCGTTTTGATTTAGGCACAGATAAAGAGTGGGGGAAATTTTTCACAGTGGATTCAGCTAGACGGGTGTTTTTCGTGAAAGATTGGCGAGGGGGGACCAGAGATTGGAGTTCAGACGAGCACCTGCCATGGAAATAACGATAAAACAAGGATAGGCTCGCAACGTCTCTTCTGTGGGAGAGAGGCTGCAGGGTAGAGAAAAGGGCATCCCCCACTAAGCCACGAAGTCTATTTTGTACTCTGTCAAGGCAGGATAGGCTGTTTTTAGCAGCTCCTGCCCAGATATGGCAACAGTATTCCATCCTTGGACGTACTTGGCTTTTATATAGATAGAGAATTGCATCAGTAGTGAGATATATTCTGGAGCGGTAGAAGGATCCCACCATCTTTCCAGCGACCTTGGCAACAAACTTGATGTACGTGTTCTATTTCAAATAAGGAGTAAAGGTAAAACCAGAAGCTTGTCAAAACACGGGGCCTCACCCAGACGAGAGCCATTCATCCCAATTGATATCAGATGGGGATCAGAGCGTTGAGGATGTAAGGATAGGAGTTTGGTTTTGGATGCATTAAAGGTAACCAGCCACGTCTTCCCCCACTGAACCACGCGCTCGAGATAAGAGGAGAGAGAATCAGAGAGAACTTTGTCATTTACAGCCTTTGATGTGTTGCCGTAGATGGTCGTGTTATCAGCATAGATTTCAACGAATGATTTAAGTATGTGTTTAGGGAGGTCATTGATGTAGATCAGGAAGAGAGTTGGGCCCAGGATTGACCCCTGAGGGACTCCAGCATTAATATTGCAGGCCTCCGATTTTTGTCCATTTACCACTACTCTTATGAGCCTATCGGACAGAAATGATTTAATGATTGAGAAAACATTTCCAGTTATACCGTAGCTGGAAATCTTGTGAAGTAGACCCTTATGCCATACCTTGTCGAAGGCCTTTGATATGCAAAGAGCAATTGCCCTAGAAAAGAAGCCTTTGTCAAGAAATTCACTAATCCTCTGGGATATAACCGTCAGCACATTTGCGGTAGATCTTGCAGAGCGGAAACCATATTGTATGTCACTAAGAAGGTTATTCCTCCTGAGGTGGTTAACTATTTCTCTATTTAATATGGATTCCAGCAACTTACTCATAACATACAGGAGACTTATTGGTCTGTACTGAGAGGGAGATGACTTATCACCTGAATTCTTAAATACAGGGCAAACTGATGAGGTCTTCCAGGGAGTCGGAAAGCACTTCTCCTTAAGGCAGCGCTTAAATAGTTTCGTAAGTATGGGAGCAAGTTCTGGTTGAAGCTTTTTTAACACTCTAATTGGGATGCCATCAGGGTCAGTTGCTTTACTGGAATCTAGGTTCTTGATTAGCTTGGCGACCTCATGCACGGATATTTGTATGTTACCTAGCTTGTTCTGTGTTATAGGAGGAAATATGGGGAGTTGATGGCCTTCGTCGCATAGGGTAGAATTAGCTGCAAAGTTCTTTGCAAATAGTTTGGCCTTGTCTGACGCTGACGAGATGACCTCTGGTCCATTGATTATGGTTGGGATAGAACGCACACTTCTGTTCAGGATCCTATTTGTTAATTGCCAAAACTGGTGGGAACCAAGCCGCTGATCAGCTACCTTGGATTTAACAGACTGTGCATATAGCTCTCTTGCATTTTTTATTACTCTTATACAGTGGTTGCTGGCAGTCCTGAAAGCAGCTTTAGTCTCTGCATCTATTACGTTGGTAGCTATGGAAAAAGTGACTTCTGTGCGCGATAGCAGCAGCACATTCTGGGGAGAACCATGGCTGGCTGTTAGGTTTTTGTTGGAATTTTTTAGATGGTATGAATTGGTCTATTCCTACCATTAAGCATTCGGTCAGATTTGATACTATAGAGGACACTTCCTTTTTAAACATGGAGTGCAGAAGTAAATCAGATATGAATGTACGGAAGCTATCCCAGTCAGACATAGACTATCGGTAAACAGTACGGTGGATGGGTACGTCTGGGGACTTATTACATTTCGTTTTTATCTTAACTGATAATATATACCGTCTACTAAGCCTATCTAATTGTTTTGTATTGCAAGAAATAATAATAATTTGATGGAGCTTGGTGAAGAGAATATGTAGGATGGAGTAAGATTACCAACCAAATTATTGTAAAAGATCTTTTTGTCGATAGTGCTGTGTGAGGGCGAGTATTATCGTGATGGCAGATAACTTTCTGTTAAGTAAATAATGTCATTTCCGGGTCAGCATGTGAGAGAACATTGCATAATATACAGGGATGTTGGTTTAATAATCTAAAAGAAATATTATAAATTAATCATGGTGATATGTAAAAGCAATACCGGTATGCATAAAATGAATTACAATGGCTTAAAATGTCCCTTCAACAACGTTGCCCAAGCTTTTACGTTGACCGGATAGCCTTAGATGGCATTGGAAATAACGTTTCCATTGGTCTGTTATAACTAGGTTTAAAATATCACTTCCATCGATAAAAGCGCAGATTTAATGGATGGAATCTTTGGAATGGGTGTTCTCGCTTAAGAGACTTCTTGTGTTTAATAGATGCTGATATTGGCTTACATTGTTTCTTTCATCAGTTGAATGTCGGCCAGTATTCGACTGCCGTATTCGTCAATGTCCAATGCGTCAAAGAAGATCGCTTCTTTTCTTACATTTAGTGCAGCACTCGAAGAATCAAGTACAAAAATGTCTGACAATTATTTACACTAATAAGAAATTTGGGTTGGGCTGTCTGACCGAAAACTACATTTATCCTATCAAAATAAGAAATACATACAAGAGAATTACGTAAACACACCATACTCATTAAATCACGGAAATTAAGCGACGTTGAACTTGGCTATTAGCAGATGGGTAACCGGGCGAGAATACCAAACGCTGTATGTGAACGAACGGCAGAAACTTCAGTGCAAACATAAAGTGCTGAAGATGCATTTAGCAAATACGAGGGGCGTGCAATAAGTAATGCCCCTGACCCACTTCCCATAGCAGTAGAACAACGAAACTTGGCACAGTTATTAGTCTTTCTCTCCATAGGAACCAACTAGAGTTATACATTTCTTCCATCGTTTAATGCAACTCTGGAGACCGTTTTTGTAGAACAACCCAGGTTGGTCCTCCAACCACGACGTGACTTCAGAAATCAAGACTGCATAATCTAGGAAACGGTTTCTCTTCAAAAACAACTTCATGGCTTGGAAGAGGTGAAAATCAGAGGGGGCAAGGTCAGGAGAGTAGGGGGATGGGAAAGGATTTCATAACCACGCGCCCATGCTTCTGATCTGGTGACATGCAAGTTGTGGACCGGAGCGTTGTCCTGCAGGAGTAGGGTACCTTTGCTGATCTTGCCATGCCTCTTGATTTTGATAGCTTCCCTTAATTTCCTCAAAAGTGAAGCATAATAGGCTCCTGTAATTGTGGTACCCTTTGCCAGGAAATCTGTCATCACTACTCCGTCCTGGTCCCAGAGGACTGCGAGCATTACCTTGCAAACGGAGGGCTGCACCCTTGCATTCTTTGGTGGTGGTGAGTCCAAGTGCTTCCACTGCATTGACTGGGCTTTGGTCTCTAGATTATAATGATTGATCCAAGTCTCATCCTGTGTAATCGATCTTTTGAAAAACTTTGACTCATCTTCTTGGCACATCTCCAAATTCATCCTCGAGCACTCGACGCGTTCTCGCTTCTGGAATGGTGTGAGCGACCTGGGAATCCATCTGGCAGACACCTTATGCATATGAAAATGGTCATGAATGCTAGTTTCCACAGACCCTTTACTAATCTTGACATCTTGGGCTATTTGGCGAATAGTAATGCGCCAATCTTCCAAAATGGCAGCCTCAACTTGACGGGCAGATGCCTCCTCAATGGCAGAAGGGGGAGGGCGACCAGGTCTGGGAGCTGTTTCCACAGACTTCCGGCCATGTTTGAATTCACGATGCCAACGTTTTACAAAGTCATATGATGGGACATTATCACCATAAGTTACTTTCATTTCATCAAAAGTCTCCTGTGGTGTGCGTCCTTTCAAATACAAATACTGGATCACTGCTCGACATTCAACAGGCTCCATTTCATACCTGACTCAGTTCTAACACCTGTAAAACAGAAACCACGATTAGTTCCGAGCTGTAATTTGCCACATAACCCATAGAGATATAAATCAGTGCACATGCAAAATTTCAGCTAGATCAGATAACTGGAAGTGGGTCAGGGGCATTACTCTTTGCACGCCCCTCGTAGGTTCACTTTTCCTGACTTTCCTTCCCCTCATTTGTGAAAATGGTTATATTATTGTAAATCTCATGTGGTGTCTTTACTACTGCGTTGATCAGGCAATTTTTGTTTTGACAAAGTAGCCGACACATAGGGTACTCGTTGCAAACTCCACTTTCCTATTCTATAGATGTTGTATAGTTGGGGTCATATTGAGGATCATATATCGAGAGATGACGGGGACATTTAATACAGGATTGACGATGGTGAAAGAGAGACCTACATATTACAGCACTGTTGATTCTTATAGCATATATTAGCGAGGAGGGAGGGTGAACAGTTCTTTTAACACAGGAGGGGAAGAAGCATTACTTATGATGGAGGAGGGAGACACATTACTTGGAAGGGTTTTATACAAAGTTAATTAAAGATGATGAACACATTACCTTCAATTGTTGAATGACGACACGAAGACAACAGTTCCAAAATCGATGGTGTTCTTTATTTCATTTGACCGGTCGAAATGATGATGACGTCAGGGATTCTGCTCGGCTGCCGACTCTCGAGTCTGACCGCCCGACTGTCTCTGTAACTCTAATCTGCTAATCCTAGCTCCTATATTGAGAGGTTCCCTTTCTGCTATGACGTAAGATGTGTGGTTTAAAACGTGACGAACTCACGTGGCTAAGCGCTGTTTCCAAAACACACTTCTGCAAACAAAGAAGTCTCCTAACCTATTTTTACCTAAGCTATGTTTTACAATATATTTTAATTTGTATTGTTCATTCTTTTTGCTGACCTTTTTAATTCAGATTTCATTAAAAAAAATGAACAATTAAATTCGTTTTACAATACCAACAATATTTAAACTCTTTTTATGAAATTTAACAATAGAGCGAACTTCTAACATTCCATTTTCTGAATCTATCTCTGAATCTTGCTTACCAGGTTCGAGTCTCGGCTTATCCTAATCTCATTTCCCACTTATCTTAAGTTTGTCTTACTTAGAGGAAAAGGGAACAGCCCTTTTTCCTGTAACACTTTGTCTTACATCTTCCTGCTGTTGAGTAGATAGAACTATTAAGCACTTCAATATAGCATTTATAATCAATACATGTGTTAACATAAGAAAACAAGCGCTGATTATTTGGACAGTCAGAAGTACTTTACAGTGAGTGTACTTACGTTGGAATTAGTATTTTGTAAGAAAGATGACGTATTTGCGTAGATTGCTGTAACGTATTTGTATATTTTTTCAGAAAAAGAAATTCTGTGGTGCGCAGCGCATTGCACCGAAGACTGTCATTTTTTTCCATTTCGAAAGAAAATTGTTTACTGATTTTCCGATTTACCTTACACGGTTATGCTATTAAGACTTTTCAATGAAGTGTTGGCACTACGAGATAAACGTTTTCTATGTACTTATTTTTTATAATTTTCACGATATATTTTAGTAATTTAATAGTACCTATATTACTAGCAGTGAAGGGGGGCCCGGCCGTAAATACTTTTAAATATGATATTTTAATGTGTTTACATTCCGTGTATATTATTATAGAATTGTGATTTCAAAAGTAAAAATAAGTATTTAGGTGCCATTAGCTAGAATCGAAACTGAAAGCAAAAGTGTAGCATTCAAAGCTGGTGATGTTACCACTTTACAAACGCAACACACTTATAAACTGATTAAAAATCAAAAATAAATTAATATGAATGTACAAAATGTATAACGATTTTTTAAAAAAACATTTAATTCATTTTTGACCCTTAAAAACTATTTTAAACGGTAAAACCCCATGAACGAATGGTCCATAATAAATCCAACCATTTAAGACCCTTCACGTTACTCTGCGACTTTTAGTTTCGGAAGAGAAAGAGTTTGAAAATATGGAGACAGACATAAAGACAAACTGACAGACAGACACAGCATCTTATATATAAGATATATTACGAGTCTTATTTTTCTTTAAATATAAAATCAATCTTCCACTGTTTTCAAACTCATGTACAAAGACGTGAAAGCACTGCTGATCCACAGGAATAGAACACATTTCAATCCAACTAACAACCACAACCACAACAACAACAACAACAATAATAATAATAATAATAATAATAATAATAATAATAATAATTTACTAATCCCATAAGGGAGACGGTTTTTGCACCTCCCATCTTCTTCTTTCTCATCCCTGCTCTATAGTTATTTTTATGGCAGGTGCTCGACGTAGCTCTAATGGTCCCTTCCTGTAAATCGTTCGCAATAGAGCTAAAACAACCGCCAACTACTTACCTTACTCTCGTTCTGAGCCTATAATTAAAAAAAGATTCCACGAAAATAATTTATTTCCTAGAAGTTTCCGATTGTGGAACGCAATACCTTATGTCTGCTTCCCGCCTGACTATAACATGGCAATCTTTAAATCAAAAATGAACAGGTCGTTGTTGAGCCACCGTCTTGGATAACCCATCTCTACCTAATCCCCTCCAAGACTTTTTATCTATCTGACACCTAACCCTTATTCTGGATTGGCCTCTCTGCCTTGATAAGTCATGACCTACCTAGTAAAAAAGTTCAATTGTGTAAGGCTTATTTTCGCACTGTTTACGCCGCTCAGTGTGTTTTTCTTTCGTTTGCTCAAGAGTGAGTATTGGCACCAGCTGTACTGCACACGTTTGAGATTCTGTTGTCTTTTTTTGACGTAAGTAAAACATTTTTTTTATTTAACGATTGTTAATAAAACCGAAAAGAAACCAGAACATCTATTCTTAAAATGTATCCATTTAATTTATGCGTTCGAGTATGAAAGTTCTTACTAGCTTAACAGACAAAGAAAGATATTTCATAAACAACACCGACATTTGTTGGCACCTCTTATTTATTACACAGTGCAATCACAGATTCTCATCAGTGTTTCTTTAACTAATTCTATCTAGTATTTCACAAAATGCATTATCATGGGAATGTTATACCTCAGTCATTTTATCTTAAAACAGTATAGGGGAGAATACCATTATAAAAATTCTTTTAACTAAAGTATAATATTAAGCTTATTTCTGAATCCTAATGCAAATCGAAATACGTTGCATAATTTCCTTTTCTAGAAAAATATTAAAACTTTTAAAGATTTTAGGTATTACGAAAAAATGAAATCACGGAAATGCTTAATTGATGTCTAGTAAATATACTTCAAATGAAATACCAATTTGTAATATTTGGTTTTTAAAATATAAACTCACATCCGTACCGTGCGCTTTACAAACACTTTAAAGGCTATCACAAAAATTACAACTTGGTTAATTTTTATTAACTGACATCTGATACTTATTTTAAAATTTGCACAGAAATCAAAGACATCGAAATGTTCACAAAAGACTTCCACCATCTTTTTTCCTGGTTGCACAAAACTTAATTAAATTAAATATAGTTAACATAAGAAATCCTTACGTCCAGCAATTGTTTTCCAAAATTAATAATAAACAGTCCATTAATTTAGAATTGCTCCCTAGACATATAATCATATATTGTTGCATTTAGAAGTTATCACAGGCACAGTATTAAGACAAAGGGGGTATTGAACTTCGAAAAGAATTGAATTAAAACACTAAAATTGTAATAAATAGTTAAAACTAAAGCTGTTGATCTAATTCGGCAGCCATGTTTTTTTTTTAACTTGGATGTAATATTAATGCTTGTGACGACCGAAAAGCAACTTCTTCTTATTATATGAAAGTATATAACATAAACTTGCCGCAGCAATAATCATTCTTCCCACTTATTTTAAACATGTTGTTTATGAAACTTACTTTGTACTTCTTTAAACATTGAAAAAGAATATCTCAATCGAGAACCCAATTACTAACTTTCTCTCCTTTACTCAATAAACTGCTTGGAAAATTTTACATTATTTCTAAGTTAGAAATTTACTTGATTTAAAAAGACAATTTTAAACTACAAAACATACAGCGCCTGATAAGGGCAAAGGCAAAGTAACTTTCCCTGCTTACGTATGAAAAAAAAACAATAAATTTGATCAATTGTCAATAAAAAAAGATAACATAAAAGTATAATGTTTGAAAGATCATTCCCACTAAAGTTTACGCAGATGTAATCAAGATCAGTTTATTTCAATGAAATGACAATGATCGAATGAAAATCTCTAGGATGTTGCTACGGTGATAATCCGGGTTTAAGAGAACTTTTCACGTTCTCACAAATAATTATATAATTACGACAAAAAGATATATCGTTGTTGGTTTACGATTTGAGTTCGGAAAAGAATTATTCCGTCGAGTTTTCGTGCGCGCATCCCCATTTCTAACAACTAAGTGTCCATAATCACCAACTACAATAAAACTATGTTGTTACATTATTATTTATAAGCGTGTTGTCATGTTTTTAATCTCATCATGGATTCAAGATGATTTATAACGGAAACACACATGATTTAAGCAATTAAATACATCCCTGAGACTAATTCTTGCGCCAGTAACAATCCATGTGTTACTTGTAAAATATTGATATCAATTGCATTTGTCTTCTGCTGATTCGAGTTACGTTTGTCACCGAACCTCTAATAATCTGCCTATCCATTTATGTGTTCAATTTGGCTTCTTATTACAGAACTGTAAATAAGGACAGACACCGCTCGTTATTTCAAAGGAAAGTCTATTCATTCGATAATATTAATAATTTGTTCTGGTTTAATATTTTATTGCATATTTGTCGATTGATGAAAATCACAAGTGTTCATCATACCACATTCGGAAATTAAAGACTGCATTTTATGTCGACTAACGGGCAAATAAATTACAAAGGAGTGATGGTTTGTAGTTTCAAATTGACAGAAAAAAATGTTTCTTTTTCTGTTGAAAGAGACGAAAGGATAAAAGTACACAGAGAAAAGGACGAGAGGTTCTATTTGAAGAAAAGCACTAAAACGTCTGTCAAAATGTTGAATACTAGCTGTCTTGGACCGCGGGAGAATCACCAGAACGTAATATTAGGAAAATAAATCGATATAATTATATTGCATTTTTTATGGCTATCTTCTTTGTCTGCTGTATTTAAACCTAACAGTGTTTGTGCACGCATACCCGACCTGACTTGTGGGAGAAGGAAGTACTAATCCTCACGTTTCCTTCTTTTTCTTTCGATGCATGAATTTTACTTTCAATTAGATTCTTATTTTACTTGAACACTCAGTGAGCTTTCTGTTCATATTCCAAATTTCAGGTTTTAGTTTCGCGTGCGCGTTCACCGATCTCGCCTAAAGATATCATATCTAAGTACCTTTAATCACTTGTCTTAATTAGCTAACACAAAAGTATTCATTTTATAGTTAAGAAAATATCGAATTGGGAGCAAATACTTTTTAATGAAAACATAGTTAATACCATTATCTAAAACTTACTGAAGTCATCAAAATTATACTCTGAAATTTTAACTTTACTTACCGAATTGTTCATTTATTATCTTCAACTAAATCAAGAATTTATATAAATTTGTGCCTTTTGTGCGTAGAATTTTTAATACACAAATAAGATATATTTTTTTTAAATAATTAATCTCAACAAAGGGGATGACAGACGTCCCGTCTCTGTTTCCCTTCAAACATAGAATGCAACTTGTGTCGCATCAGAAACAAAATTAAAGACGAGTGAAAGTATTGGTTACGCCACGCGAGACTTCACCATCAGTTGTATGTATTTATGTTACGCCGTGCTAAGGACTATTGTAAAATAACTTAACTTCACAAGCGCATTTCCATTGCCACTGTTCAGGGAAATCCTTCGAAACTGTTTTCAGTCTGGCAACCAGAAACATTTTCAGTCGCTTTGATGTAGTAGTGGTCACACTAAAGATTGTCCTGATGTAGTATGGTCACACTAAAGATTGTCCTGATGTAGTATGGTCACACTAAAAATTGTTCTGATATAGTATGGTCACACTAAAAATTGTTCTGATGTAGTAGTGGTCATACTAAAGATTGTTCTGATTTAGTAGTGGTCACACTAAAGATTGTTCTGATGTAGTACTGGTCACACTAAAGATTGTCCTGATGTAGTATGGTCACACTAAAGATTGTTCTGATGTAGTATGGTCACACTAAAAATTGTTCTGATGTAGTAGTGGTCACACTAAAGATTGTTCTGATGTAGAAGTGGTCACACTAAAAATTGTCCTGATGTAGTAATGATCACACTAAAGATTGTCCTGATGTAGTATGGTCACACTAAAAATTGTTCTGATGTAGTATGGTCACACTAAATATTGTCCTGATGTAGTATGGTCACACTAAAGATTGTTCTGATGTAGTATGGTCACACTAAAGATTACCCTGATGTAGTAGTGGTCACACTAAAGATTGTCTTGATTATAGTATGGTCACACTAAAGATTGTCCTGATGTAGTATGGTCACACTAAAGATTGTCCTGATGTAGTAGTGGTCACACTAAAGATTGTCCTGATGTAGTATGGTCACACTAAAAATTGTTCTGATGTAGTAGTGGTCACACTAAAAATTGTTCTGATGTAGTAGTGGTCACACTAAAGATTGTCCTGATGTAGTAATGATCACACTAAAAATTGTTCTGATGTAGTATGGTCACACTAAATATTGTCCTGATGTAGTATGGTCACACTAAAGATTACCCTGATGTAGTAGTGGTCACACTAAAGATTGTCTTGATTATAGTATGGTCACACTAAAGATTGTCCTGATGTAGTAATGATCACACTAAAAATTGTCCTGATGTAGCAGTGGTCACACTAAAGACTGTCCTGAATTTAGTTGACTTTACGAGCGCATGTATTTGATTTGCCAAGCCAGCAGAACATCAAATTAAACTTCCAAATTACCAACAATATTTTAGTAATTTTTGCAGTTAGAAAATATAAAAATAAAATAATAACAAAAATACAGTTTTATATAGGGCAGAAACAATATTAACATTAACTTTGTATCGCATATACAATTGTACTTTTTAATTAAATCTGATTTAGTTATTAGAAAATTGATCCTCGGTTCACTTTTTGCGGTTTTGTAAATCTCACTCCTTCTTTAACGCTCTCGTTTCTTGGATGATGTTTCTGGCAGGAAGAGAGCAGCATTGCTGTTTTCCGAACCCGAATACATCCATATTACATTTATTGTTGACTTGTTTTGATCATAAAGAAGTATTTTATCTGTTTTAGTTTTCACGCAATGTTTTTTTAGTTTTTACCTCATGCTTGGTTGGAGCGATTTTCATTCAAAATTCATAGTTTGTTAAATTTTGATTTATGTAATTGTTGTACACCTTCCGTCAAGGATTACGTTTGTTCAGCGTTAGAACTCATTATTTATCTAGATATTTTATTAAAATATTCATATAAAATAATATATATACACACACACACATATATATTTATGCGTGTATAATCTCTAAATATATTTTTTTAGCTGAAACCATGAAAATGTATATATAATTTACCAAACATAGAAATAAACTTATAGCGCTCATGTATATATTTTAGTTTTACTAGTAGCTTAAAATCAATAAATATCTTCAGTTCATCATATATACGTGCCATGGAAAATTAAGTTTGGACAATAGACAAATAAATAAATATAATGAACAGAATGTTCTTGGTACCGGATATTAAAAATAAAATTTTCCGATTCTGATACCGATCTCGATACCGCAAAAAGATCCGATTTCTTGGATTCCCGATTCCGATTAATAGTCCCGACACTATTATATATAGAACGAAAGATGTTAGAAAATGTGTTTGCATATGTTTTCTATTTTTAAAGACGAACTTTTCCGGAGTAAAATTTCGATGATTGGAAACATATAACAACAATACACGTATGAATAGATTATGTTCAGTAATAAACTCCACTGATCATGATTTTATTCATTGAACTGTTCATACGTCTAAATCAAAGAATTAAGAAAATAGAATGTTCTTTAGAAACAATGCATAGATTGGCAGCAAACAGTAAACAAAAACAATCATTCCATATTCAGTACATTTTCCCTCAAACAAAAACATGGTCATCTTATTTCAAGATGATGTTATTATCACATGGTTTAGAACAAAAAATTTACACAACATAGAAAGCGCATTTACTT
The DNA here is from genome assembly GCF_053919585.1 of Euprymna scolopes. Classification (NCBI taxonomy): domain Eukaryota; kingdom Metazoa; phylum Mollusca; class Cephalopoda; order Sepiida; family Sepiolidae; genus Euprymna; species Euprymna scolopes. Next base: position 189,131,649 of record NC_136482.1, read on the forward strand.
GGTTGATTAAGGAAGGTCCTCTCATCTTCTTGATTGCAAAATTATGTTGCGTCATGTTGCTGCTCAGTTGAGGCTGGTAGTTAAGACTTTATAAGAAGTGGTATGTAAAAAATTTTCTGAGAAGATTATCATTAGTTCATGGCTTTAGGTCCATTTAAACAATATTCCAATAGAAAAAGGCGGATAATTCCGTCGAAGAGGTAAAACTAAAATCAACATTCTTAGCTGATTAGAAAGACACCACGAAAATCTACATGCTCAATATATATTCTATGAGATCTTCGAGTATTTATATAAATATAATAAAATAATAAAATCAGTTTAAATAGTCTGGTGTTACAATACTTCGTACGATAAAAATGGTGTGTATTTTGACTATTCGATGATCAGTTGTATGATACTAGCGGGGGGGGGACAGCCTGGCTTTGCGCGGTCGTAAAATACGCTTAAATATGATATTTTAATTAGTTCAGATTTCGTATATATTATTATAGAGTTGTGATTTCAAAAGTAGAAAATGTATTTAGGTGCCATCAACTAGAATCGAAACCGAAAGCTAAACGGCAGGATTCAAAACTTGTGACGTTACCACTGTACCAACGTAACACACATATGAACTGATTAAAAATACACTTTTTTTTTTACACAGTGATCACCTCTTATCAAGGCCCGGAAGCCACTCAGGGATAAGGGTTATTGCAAGTACATTATGTTAGTGTGGAGATTTGATGAAGTGTTTACGTTAGGGGGCGGTTCAAACTAAGATGAATGTACAAATGTATAACGGTTTTTCAACTTTGACCTCTTTTTGACTCCTTAAAACGTATTTTAACCGGCTAAAAGCCCATAAAAAAGGGCTCGTAAAATATCCAATCATCTGAGGGCCCAGTGCCGCTCTGCGACTTTTGATTCCGGTAGAGATAGAGTTTAAAATTATGGAGACAGACAGACAAACATAGTGAGTTTTATGAATTAGGTTTATTCGAGCAAAGAAAGATGATAAAGCAGCAAAATATGCTTGATATTCTAATGGCCGTATTCTAAAATTGAGGCAGAAAGTTTCAAAGATTATTTTCTAGAATAAGTAATTACCCCTAAAATAATGCTTAGTTTTCATTTTCAGTTGAATACTAGACTTTGGACTATAAAATTTTATTCTTTAAATATTCATTTCAAATTGACATTTTAAAGTTTCAAAATAATTTTTAAACTTCACACGAACATAAAAAACATGTCTGACATGAAATTTGAAATTAATTTTGAAGTATGTTTAATGTGAAAATAATAATTGTGAAATTAATTGCTTGTCGCATTCTTAGAAGAAACTATTGGATTTTTATGGGATTTCAGTTTAGTCGAAGTGGATCTCGCAGACGCTGCCAACATTGAACATTTATGACTAGAGATAAGTAGTTCATCGCGGGTCCCATAAGAGATTTTGTATAGATTCTAAAATGTCTAATCATAAACCATTTCTGAGGAAGCAGAGTTAACATTGTATTCTGATGTAGACATTATTTGAAATCTCTAGAAATATTTTGAATGGAATATATAATCAGATTTAGCAAAGTCAAAAGTTTGATTCTTCAGTTATTTATTGCAGCATAATATTAAATCTCCCAGACTGCAACCATTTCTTGGACAAAATTACATAACTACTTCCTAATGTTTGTAGCAGCGTAATTGTTTATTTAGCAAAGATAACTATGGTATAACTACTGACTTTTTGCAGTGAATTAACTACTTTATAATACAATCAGGATTTTTATTGGAGAAAATAAATATATTAATTATAAATTTCAAAACTTATTATAGACATAGAGTCTTTTTTATTATAGGGGATATTTTATAGAAAAATATAGAAATAATCATTTTCCATAACTTTATAAATAAATAACGAGTCTTTAAAGTAATTTTGTGAGGGAAATTTTAAGGAATTATTTTCTGGAAAAAATTCTTGAAAAACATCCTTTTTCATAGATAATTTGAATAGAATTATCGGGATTTTGCAGATTTCGGTGAAGATTCCTTGAAAACATTAGTGGGGGCATCCTTCTAAATATGTCTTGAAAGAAGTTCTCACACATCTCCTTCATCGGGGACAATTTTAAAACTATTTTATACAGGAATCATACAGAATTATTTTATGGAGATTATTATTATTATTATTTATTTATTTATTTTATTTTATGTTTTTTCGTTTGTAAAACTATTCAGTACAAGTGATTTGTAATATCCCTGTTTAAAAAAAGTTCTTTCTTGGTAAAGATTTTATATTCTTTTCTGTGGTACTCTTTGGAGAATTGCGTGTGGAGAACTCTTTGTAACATTCTTTTGCCGAGAAATTCATCGAATATTCTTTGTGTAAGATTTTTTTATTATTATTATTTTGTGTAGACGTTTGCAATTTTCTAATAAAATATTTTTAAGCTGTACTTTCTTTATATGATTATATGGAAGCTTCTTGGAGCAATTTTATAATCGTTCAAAAGAATTATATCTGCGTATAGTTTATCGCAAAGTATATCATAAATGCTATGTTACAACACTTCTATTTTTTCTTTTACATTTTTATTGCCAAGAATGCCGATCTCTTATCTTAGTCTAGAATACCAAACTATTTTTATTACTAAATATATTTATGTTATACAAGCGGGACCTGTGGAAATTCAACAGTGGAATATTTCATATGCAATATATTGCTGCTGGAAAATCTGTGAACGTTCAGCGCGAATGCAGACCTCACGATAATAATGTAGCCCTTTTGTTAAAACTGTAAAAGTATTTATATAATTAATCTTTTTTTTAATGTAGTGTCAGAATCTATCTAGTTATTACGGTTTATATCCAATATTCTTATGGGAGTCTGTGGCATATTTCCATTGTATGGATGCGCGGCGCGGACAGAAACACCACAATATAATTATATAATCTTTAGATAGAACAGATACTACTATCCTTGGATCCTAGCCAGAAGACGAGAAGGCATGTTTTAGTTTCATATACGAACCAAAAGCGACATCATTTATTTATTTATTTATTTATTTTTACATTGCGTCTTCGTTATTCTATTTATTAAAAGGAGGATAGAAAATGATAACAATCTACAAACATTGCATTGGCGTATGTATATACTAATTACATTGTCGTATGTTATCACCTTCTGTCATTTCTTTTAATAAATAGATTCTCCCGAAAATTTTATTATCTGGAAACCATGACAAACGTATGTACGTCGTTAAAGGTACTACGGAATACATTTTGTTTAGAATTTCTTTGAAATAGCCCCCTCGTCGGTATTCGCCAGTCGGGGCGCAAGCAACGAACTTACTCCACTCCAATACCGGGTGACAAGCCTGCACCTGTCGGGCTGAGTGTAAAGAACTGATTCTTGACTGGCACTTAATCTACTTTATCTATATTTTTGCCGAACAAAAATTGCCTCAGCATTCTCTGGTCAGGGTGCGTCAGGCAGTAAGTAATTAACTAATACCACCCGAAAGCCGGGTGGCAAGCCCTGGGAGAGTGGTCCTCCTGAGCGATACCCAGAAGGTATACCTCAGTCTGACAGGCACTAGGCCCTTTCCTGGCCCAGCATCCGTCGGGCTGGTTGTCAATAACGGATTCTTGACTGCTATTTCTTTACCAAAATCCCCAATCAACAGAAGCAGCAAAAAAACTCAACTCTTGTATCTTAAAGGCTATGCTCTCTCAAAGTTGGGCGATCCTATTTATAAACACTGCCGATAGGAATTAACGGATCAAATTAATTCGCGTTCTGTTATCAACCAATCAGAAACCAGAATTGCTCCATGAAAATTTGATGTTTTAGCCTTTTAGCACATAATTTTCCAGTGTCAACACGGAAGGATCTTTTGCTGTTTGCTTGCAAAATTCTAAAGTTCAGAACCTGTACAGAATAGCGACCCACTGAAACCTGTTCATAGCCAAGACTAGTATAGAATAGCTACCTATCGGAATTTTTTCTGAAAATTAAACATTCAAGAAGAGGCCTTACGATTGGATTTTCGTGAATATCTTGGATATAGATCAATATGTTTTGTGCCTATTAGTTATATGACGTTTTGGAAATCAGCTGTACACGAAGGCACAGAGTTCAAAAACAAGTTTAATCAGACACGTAGACCATCTGTAAAAAGACATGCATGAAAAGGTTAAGGTTGTCTTCTTAAGCGGTGCATTAGTAATCAAAATTCATTTGCGATAGAAATCTGGTAAAACAGTGATTAATTTCACTTACCGCTTCCGTTCATAAAGTTTTCGTGACATTCAAAATGCCAACTTGAAGAATTTAATTCTAGTTTACTTTATAGAAACGGTCTTTTTTTTTTTACAAAGGCATCACCGCATTATCAAGGCCCAGAGGCCACTCAAGGATAAGGGTTAAAGAGTGTACAGTAGAAATTGGTCAATATAGTAATCATTAGTAATGAAAATTTGGTAAATTTAATAACTTATATGGAACGGCTCATCAAGAACTTATTTACTTTAGACTTGAACACAACCATATTGTAGTCAGCCGGAAAGCAGGAAAACGGAAGACAATTCCACAGGCGTGCAGTTCTAAGAAAGAAGCTTTGTTCATGGAATCTACGTTTAGGTTTAGGCACAGATAAAGAGTGGGGGAAATTATTGATAGTGTTTACAGCTAGACGAGTGTTTCTTGTGAAAGTTTGGCGAGGGGGACCATAGATTGAAGCTCAGTTGAACACTTTCCATGAAAATAACGATACATCAGAGACAAACTCGCAACATCTCTTCTGTGAGATAGAGGTTGCAAGGAGGAGAAAAGGACATCTCCTACGAGGCTACGAAGTCTATTTTGAACTCTATCAAGGCAGGACAAGTCCTTTCTAGCAGCTCCTGCCCAGATGTGGCAACAGTATTCCATCCTTGGACGTACCTGGCTCTTATATAGATAGAGAATAGCATCAGCAGTGAGATATCTACTGGATCGATAGAAAGATCTCACCATTTTTCCAGCGGCCTTGGCAACAGATTTGATATACGTGTTCCATTTAAGATCAGGAGTAATGGTCAAGCCCAGAAGCTTGTCAAAACTTGAGGCCTCCTGAAGACGAGAGCCATTCATTTCAATTGATGACAAATGTGGATTAGAATGTTGATGATGTAAAGAGAGAAGCTTGGTTTTAGATGCATTAAAAGTAACCAGCCACTCCTTTCCCCATTGTACTACGTGCTCAAGATCAGAGGAGAGAGAATTGGAGAGAACTTGGTCGTTTACTGTCTTAGATGTGCTACCATAAATGGTAGTGTCGTCAGCATAAATGTCTACAAATGATGTAAGGATATGATTTGGAAGATCATTAATGTAGATCAGGAAAAGAGTTGGGCCCAGGATGGATCCCTGAGGGACACCGGCATTAATACTGTGAGCTTCTGATTTTTGCCCCTCAACTACTACTCTTATGAACCTATCAGAAAGAAATGATTTAATAATTGAGAAGACTTTTCCAGCTATACCATAGCTAGCGATCTTATGAAGTAAACCTTTATGCCATACCCTATCAAAGGCTTTAGATATGTCAAGAGCAATTGCCCTAGAAAGATTGCCACCGTCGAGAGATTTGCTAATCCTATGCGATATAACTGTAAGGACATCTGCTGTAGATCTAGCAGAACGGAAACCATATTGTGTGTCACTAAGAAGGTTATTTTTGTTGAGATGTTTGATTACTTCTGTATTTAACACAGATTCTAGCAACTTACTCATGACGCACAGGAGACTTATTGGCCTGTACTGAGACGGGGATGAGCGATCACCTGAATTCTTAAATACAGGGCATACTGATGAGATTTTCCAGGGAGATGGGAAACTATTCTCCTTAAGACAACGTTTAAACAGTTTTGTAAGTATGGGCGCTAGTTCAGGTTGAAGTTTTTTGAGTACTATAATTGGAATACCATCAGGGCCAGTTGCTTTACTCGAATCAAGGTTTTGATTAGCTTCGCAACATCACGTACAGATATACGTATATCACATAGCGTGTTTTCTGATACAGGAGGAAATATTGGGGGTTGGCGGTCTTGGTCGCAAAGGGTAGAATTAGCTGCAAAGTTCTTGACAAAGAGTTTGGCTTTGTCTGATGCTGACGAGATTACCTCAGGTCCATTGATAATAGTTGGGATGGAGCACACGCTTCTGTTCAGGATTCTGTTTGCTATTTGCCAAAACTGGTGGGAACCAAGCCGCTGCTCAGCTACTTTGGACTTAACAGATTGAGCATACAACTCTCTTGCGTTCCTTATTACTTTCTTTCAATGGTTGCTGGCAGTCCTGAAAACGGCTTTAGTTTCCATACATCTATTACGTTTGAAGCAGTGGAAAAAGTCATTTCTGTGCGCAATGGCAGCAGCACATTCTGGAGAGAACCATGGCTGGCTGTTAGGTTTTTGCTGAAACTTTTTAGAGGGTATGAAATGGTCAATACCTACAATTAACCATTCAGTTAGGTCTAATACTATAGAGGACACATCCTTTTTAAACATGGAATGCAGAGGTAGATCAGATATAAATGTACGGAAGCTATCCCAGTCAGCCTTAGTGTATCGATATGCTGTACGATGAAGAGGTACGTCTGGGGACTTATTACATTTCATTTTTATCTTAATTGATACAACAGAGTGGTCGGAAGATCCAAGAGGCGACAGAACAGAAACTGAACATAGTTCAGGGCAAGTTGTGAGAAAAAGGTCTAGTAGGCTCGCATACTGGCCGTCATTATCGGGCACACGGGTAGGTTCCTGAACAATCTGAGTGAGGTCATAGGCAATGGAGAAATCATGACAGAACCTCCCCTCATCATCGGTCTTGTTTGAGTGGGTCAACCATTCGACGTTGTGAACATTGAAGTCTCCACATACGTGAATGTTAGCTGAAGGATAAGTAGAAAGGACTTGGTCAATTTTCTCAGATATGCTTTGAAAGATAGTAACTCCGCTGTTTTGGGGGCGATAGAGAGTAAATATAAATGCAGTAGTGTGAGCTAAAGCAACCCGGAAGCACATATAGGGTAAGTTAGGATCTTCCCTGGAGATGTCCCTCCCACATGGAAAGCTATCTTTAATATAGGCACATATTCCATGCCCATGGCGATCTTGGGGGTCAGATTTAGAAGTTAAGTTAGAGTATCCTGTAATTGCAAACTCATCTAGGGAAATAGCTTGTCCAATGCCAGTTTCACTTAAAAATAAAAGATCTGGTTTAGTCTCCTGTAATTGTGTTTCAACCTCTGGAATGTTAGAACGAAGACCCCTGATGTTGGAGAAAGAGCCATGGTAGTAGGGGTCTACGTTGGAAGTTGGAGAACCGGGTTTAATCGTGTATTTTTTCTTGAAACTTGTCATGATGAAATTTTGGAATTTGTGGACTAGGTCGACAGATTTACTTAGAGCAGGACAGAGAGGGGAAACTAAGAGAGAAAAAGAAACGAAGAATTTTCTTTTTTTTTGTAGCACATGATAAGGTAAAGCCGTAACAATTACCCACTAGTATGGCATCGAGAGGCCCCACCAGAAGCTACTGCATGGTCCAGATTCCATTCACCAAATGGCAATACAGCAGCCCCAGTACTTTGCACCTGCTGATAGGACAGCCTCCTTAGTGGTTAATCCAAGGTTCGGGTCCCTGACTATCAGGCGGATAACGTCAGCCCAGAAAAAACGTTTACCTCCAGCACCCTTACTAGTGGCATGGCTACAAGGATAGACATAGAAACATAAAATTTCCACCAACTCTGCCAACTGTTCGCGCAAAAATACTGCCAACCTAGAAAACAGCTTTTTCTTCTCCCTTTGTCAGAAAAATCACTCATTTAAAAAATGAGGACTGAGGGACAAATAAGAAGAAGCGAGAGTAACAGGAGCTGCCGATAACGCATCCACAATGCGTTTTCTACTCTCCATTAAAAAAAAAAAAAAAAACAAACTATTAAGTATTGTACTTAATAAAAGTCCAACGGACGTGTTTAAGGGAAAGTATGGTAATAGATTCCCCTCTCAAAAACTAAAAATGAGTACAATTAGGTAATCTATTTTTGCAATCAACTCAGTAGATAAATAAACATTTATGGACGAGAAAAAAAAGCTAGCATTTAATACAACAGAAATACATAAATTAAATACTGAAATAAAATGTAGTTATTAATATTTGAATCTAAAAATAAAAAGTGCGAATTAGTAGAGAAAATCAATTATCACAACAACGCTACCGTCTCCAAACTGCAAACTAGTGAAGAATTTAACTTTTAATAGCGTTCAGAAGATTTTTTTTTTTAAATTAACCGTTAAGAGAAAGCGTGATTTTATTCTGAACTTTAACTAATCACGTTTTAAGCAACTTATGATATAAAAGAAAATCAGATGGGGGGGGGTTCTTCCGAAGTTAGTTGGTGACGTTATAAGTAATTGCGAGATAAGATGGGAGCCAGAAATTAGGGGTGGGAGACTGAAAATGATAATATAATGGATTGATTATACAATATTTAAGATCAACTTGGTAGATAAACATTTATGGACGAGAAAAAAAAAAAAAAAGCTAGCATTTAATACAACAGAAATACATACAGACTCACCATGGCGCCCACTCCGCTAAACATAGCAGACAATTAATACCAAGTTTAGGACGCAATCCTTATCTATCCAGGTTATTTCTGTTCCTAACTTAGCGAGCTAATTTAAGTGAACATATAAAGATTTTACAGGTGACACGGCCGCGCCGCAGTCTACTAGAAGATAACAGACTTTTATAACGCTCGTCCAACAAAAGCGGGTGGATAGTAAAAGCGACAGAAAACCTAGTTATCACGTATCCTATTCAGGCCCCCTAGATTATCACTTATTTCGAGGATTACAAAACAATTAATATGGCCTTAAATTAACATAATGAATGAAGATTGATATAAGTTAGACTCATCAGGAGTTAATCGCTGGTTATATATATATATATATATATATATATATATATATATATATATATATATATATGTGTGTGTGTGTGTGTGGGGGGGATAATTACGTTGACACACCGCTGGATATCCGAAGTTAACCAACGGTGAACCCGGTCAGTACTAAATGGGTAACGGTTTGGGACTTCCAGGTGCTGTATGTGCTCTCTGCTTATCTCGGCATTGTTTCCAGTCGTCCTGGTCTTCTCCTTGCCACTGGACTAAAACAGTGCCGATTCAGGAGAAGTGTGGTTGAGATTGCGCAACACGTGCCTCACAATTACACGCGCAGCTTCCCTTACAGGGGGTATCTTTTGTCTTTCGAGTCTGAATGGAAACATCGATATATATATATATATATATATATATATATCGATACTTTTGTTAAGTCTCAAGAAAGAATGGAAATTCTTGTAAATGTAGCTGTAGGGAAAGTCTTGGACAAAGTCCCAACCATACCTCTCCTAAATATGCATTACTTGGATCCAGTGGCAAGGATTGGACAAAAACTGACTGGAAACAATTCCGAGACAAGAGTCGAACACATACAGCCCTTGGAATTTCCAATTTGCCACCAATTTTAGTACTAACCAAGCTCAACGCATATATATATATATATATATATATATATATATATATATATATATATATACTAGCTGTACCCTGCCATGCGTTGCAGTGACTCAGTTTGGTGCAATGGAAAAATTAAATAAAAAGAGAAAATGCATGTTTCTTATATTAGTACAACAATCCACTGCAAAAAGTGAAAAAGAAGGCGAAAATGAAAAAAAAAAAATGGTACTCTAGCAGAATTTGATCTGGATCCTCGGGAGTTTCTGTCAATCATTCATGGTTTGGACTTGACCAACAATCAGTGGATGAAGCCAACGTAGCAAAAATGTTGAAACGCTAAATGTTTTTTTGTTGTTGTTGTTTTACAGAAATGTGAGTTAGTAATTAATATTTGATTGATGGTGGGGGGGTTACTATACACAGATTCGAAAAAGTTGTCCAAAAACAAATAAATGAAAGCAAAAGTAAGGTAAGTTACGTTTCTACCTAACTGGATAATTGTTTAGTGTTTTTATGTAATGTAAAATGTTTAATTGGCTCAAAAAAACAGAAATGGTCGCGGACTCTGTTGAATACGTTAAGTTTGGGAAAGTAAGTTGAAAACTAAAAACTATACAAAACAGTGTCTGAAACTTACCGAATATATGTTACCATGACATAGGCTGGCATAATCGGTGGGTTTCTGACAGTATTTTGTATAGTTTTTTTAGTTTTAACTCACTTTCTCTAACTTAAAGTAATCAACAGTGTCCACCACCATTTGTAGCTTTCAAATACCCCGATAAACACTGTTTTTCGAGCCGACTAAACGTTACATTAAATGAAAAGGGTTTGTATTACTAAACACAGATACAAAGAAGTTGTCAAAAAATAAATATATAACAAATAAATATTATCAAAGGCAAGAAAAGTAAATGTTCTACCTAACTGGATAAGATTTTAGTGTTTTTATGTAATGTATAATCGGTTCAAAAACATTCAATGTTTATCGGTATATCTGAAAAATACAAATGGCGGCAGACTGTATCGAACACGTTAAGTTTGGGGAAATTTGGGGAAAATGAGTTTAAACTAAAAAACTATACAAAATACTGTTAGGAACTCACTCAATATATGTTACCATGACGTAGACTGGCATATAATCGGTGGTTTTAAACTTTTGCTCGATACAGGTGACGACTTTTAAAAGTCCCTTTTAGTGATTACCTGGTTTGAGGATATTTGTACAACTAAACGGTATTAACCCCTGAACTCTGGGGCTATTTTCCATTTCACAGACGTAGCCTTTGTTTAAACTGTTAAATATGCATTCGCGTACCAAACTGCCTTGTCAAAAAACCTTTAAGCCAATAAACACGAAAATAAATGCCCCCTTCCTCAGGTGGCCAGAAAGTGGGTGCTCATTTTAAGTTAAATTTACATGAAAAAGTGATCACCCACTTTTCGAAAAAAAATTTCTTCAGATCATGAAAACTATTTTGGTGCCCCTTGGGCGTTGAGTTCCATGGCGACCCGCAGAATTATTTAATGGTCGTTCCCTTAGTACCCCCTAGTTAAGGCTAACGCATGCGCACGTAACATTTTTTATTTATTTACTTACGTGGTAGAGTTTCTATATTGATAGTTTTTTTTTTTAATTTTTTCACTGGATTATTATTAATTGAACACTAACCAGATTATGAAAAAAAATTGAAAAAAAAAATCATTTCAACATTTGAAAGGGGTACTCACTTTTAAGTTACCACGTTCTGGTAAATCGGTCACTCATTTTTTTTTTTTTCTAAATACGGAAGTGTCTTCGGGAGATATAAAATGGTCGCATGTTGACGAAGCAATGTATCGGGAGAAGTACGGGATGAAAAATTATTGGTAAATTTTTAGATTAGGTCCATCTCCTCAATTTTCTTTTAAATGACAACTTGAAATGGTTTTCGACTATGCTGAATACGAAAATCGCATTGAAATTTTGCAGAAATAAGAAGTTATCAAGATATAAAAAGTTGTATTATACATTGTAATCTTTGGCGGCCATCTTTTTTACGTGCGTGTATTTGTTTATGGCGCGTGTGCACGTAAAAAGATGGCCGCCGAAGAATACAATGCATAATACAACTATTTATTTCCGCAAAATTTCAATGCGATTTGCGCGTTCAGCATACTCGGAAACCTATAAATGTCGTAATTGAAAGGAAAATTGTGGAGGTGGACCTAATCTAAAAAAAAATACCAAATTATTAAACATTTCTCCAGCATGTTAGTGAAATTTATAATACTTTTTAAAAAAAATTTTTAAAAAAACAAAAGTTTTGAAAAAAAACAAAAAAACTCACCTTTCATAAAGCAATTTTTTAAAAAAACACCCACAAATAAGTAAAAAAAAACAACAAAAAAACTCGAAACTTTATTTTCATAAAAACAATCAAAAAAGTCATGTTCAATCTATTTTTTTCTTTGAAAAACAAATATATCAAAATGTGGTAGAGGCTCATATTATTTTTACTTTCTTTGGTTTTGATATACCGCGTTTTTATTGCTTACAAAATGGGTGACTGATTTATCAGAATGTTGTAACTAAAAAGTGAGCACCACTTTCAAATGTCGAAATAATGATTTATTTTTATTTTTTTTAATAATCTGTTTAATTAGTGTCCAATCAATAATGATCCAGTGAAAAAAAATTCCAAAAACCTATAAGTATAGAAATTAAGCATGTTAACTCTTTTTATAAATAATTTTTTAAGAAAAGTAACTAAACCATTTATTGATAATTTGTCACGTGTACAAACATTTATTTATTTACATTGGCTTAACTCTTTTATGAATAAGAACAGTTTTACTCTTTAAGAATAATAAAAGGAAAAAGTTACTGAACATTTATAAAAGGAAAAAATAATTTCTCATGTACTTACTTCTTTTCATGAAGGCCAGAGGAATAGTTGGCCGAAAAGTCGTGAAACAACAACTAATAAAGATGAGAATAATAGTCCACAATAAATAAAAATGGTGCTAATGCAGAGAGCGATCCGCGGTATTTTTTAAATCATATTTCCACGTTTAATTAAAGTTTTACGATATGTTTTTTTTTTATTCAATTGTAAGGTTAAAGTACAGAATAGGTACAAAACATCCTCCCTTCCCTATGTTAAGAATGACTTTTAAAATAATAACATTGTTTCAGCACGGATCACTCTCTGCATGAGTATCATAAAAATTAATACAAATAATACTTATCTCAATAAGTGAAAGGCTAATTTCTACCGGAAATAAAATGGCGATAATCTCGCAGTTACGAAAAATATTTTTTTATTTAATTTAATATTTTTATAATTCGCAATGTTTAATTATTTTAATAACATGCAAACATTCCTTGACTTTAAAAATAGAATTTCTGAAAAATTCAATTAAATTGGTAACGTAGAAATATGGTTTTATTCGCTTCTAACGAACCAAGAATTACATTGTTATATATATATATATATATATATATATATATATATATATATATATATATATATATATATATATATATGGCGATTAAGCTACACTGAATATTCGGCGTTTCATCCACTCTAGGATTCCTCAGGCTTAAGCCTGAGGAATCCTAGAGTGGATGAAACGAAACTTGGTATTGGTGGATGAAACGCCGAATATTCAGTGTAGCTTAATCGCCATATATATTTTATAAATTACTAACTAGCTCTACCTACGTATTGAGCACTTTTTAAGTAAATACTTAAAGTTTACGCATAAATCTATACTTTCGTATATATATTTTATGTGAGTAAATAAAGTAGTTATATATATACATATATATATATATATATATATACATATATATATACAGATTTTCCAAAAAAAACACATTATTTTATACAGTTTTACTATATATGCAGCATTACTTTCCTTACGCATTTTTCAGTAAATATTATAGAAAATTTCGATCAACGTAATTTAGTTCGGATCCTCTTTAGTTTCCCATCGAATTTACTTGTTTCATACAAGAACTAATCGATGCAATCGTCATGATTACTTTTTTACATTAATAGTTTCTCGTCAGTCTGGTTTTATCATTAAAGTAGGTTATCAAAACGTTGCTTAATAATGAACAAAAAGTTATTAATTCTCAAAATATCACTTGTATAAACTATACTTTTAAGTGATATGTAACTGATAGAGACGTTTAGTTGTCATACTATCCTTTAATGCATCGAATAATAACACATATCCTATTATCTATTTAGAAACATATGATTCCCTCACGGAATTTTATTTTAAGTCACTCTTATAAATACCTTAGCATTTAGTTGCCAATACTTCGGGGTTCTGGTACTCTCCTTACCAATACTTGTATAGTTATCTGTCTTTTCAGACTTTCCAAACTCTCAGCTCATGATTACTTTTTGAATAACTAGCAATGTTAGTATTGTTGCGTTTATTTTATTTGATTTGTGGAAGGAAGATTTTATTTATATTCTTTTTTCATACGTAACGACAGCTTCGATTGATAATCAAAATACTCTGTTCGTTACGAATACCCTTTCGTGTTGGACGGTCGTATTCATTCCTAACAAAGTTATGATATTGGCTTCGCGGGTCGACGCAAGAATAAATCAACGATGATGAGAGCCAACATGAATTGTACAAAATAATGAATGTATTTGTATTGCATGCGCCATTTTCAATAAATTGGCTGCCGTTGGGGACGAAATTGCTATTCCATCGAGAAGTGCAAGTTGATATTGATATTCTTTTACACCGAAAATAATGGAAGAATAATTTTACATTTTGAATTCTTCATTGCTTGTTATTGACGCATATTGCACGAGAAAAAACATATGGACACACATAACATACACACATACACATACACACACATACATATACACATATATATATATGTATATATATATATATATATATATATATATATATTAAATTATGATTCAATGAATTTCCAAAAATGCTCATTGAAATGAAATGAAGTGGTTGAGTTTCTCCTCTGATGAGATGGTAGACATCGAAACCCTATATAGGTTAAGGAGATTAATTTTCTAAAGTATTCTTTGTCTTGCTTAGAATAATAAGAATTATTTGATATGAAACTTAACCACTTCATTTCATTTCAATCAGAGTTTTTTTAAATTCATTGAATCACAATTTAATCTATTTTCTCTATCTTGCATATCGATCAATTCTTGTTTAGATGGGATAACTTATAGAATATTACTGCCAGTAATATTTTGTAAACCTTACAATCTCACGTTTCCATAACAACTGAGTGCTAAATAATAACTATTCTGAAGTATATATATATATATATATATATATATATATATATATATATATATATATATATATATATCCTGAAGATGTCCCCTGCAATAGAGACGAAACGTTTTATAAATTGATTCGGTTTTTCTCTTTTTTTCAAAGCAAAATATATGTTTGTGTGTGTGTGTGCGTGTGCGTGTGCGTGTGTGTGTGTGTGTGTGTGTGTGTGTTTATGGGAAAATATTTTTTTTAATTATATTTCATCCTTTTATTTATAGCAATCCTAATATTGATGAAGCTCGATGCATGTTAAAAATAACTACAGAGCATATCAAAATCAATGGCAAAAAAGTCTATATTCAAAATTCCAAGATCTTATTCATCTTAGCGTTTATTTCCTTCAGCATTTTAAACTGTTCAATTCTTGACAGCACATGTTCAGTAGCGCAGAAACAGCCATAGAGTTATCATGTCAATTTGTTTGGAAATATTATCCGACCTGACAAATCGCAAAAAAAAATTGGACTCAGAAACATTAAAATAAAATAAAAAGAATATGGCCATGGTTACATAAATGGCGAAAGAGCTCAATTACGAATATACAAGCATACTATTTTGTATTTCAAAGTACATTATGCATTTGACATCCATCGATATCTGAGATTTTATAGAAATGGCAGTTTGTTCTTTCAGTATAAACGAACTGTAAAACCAAGATCGAAAAGTGACACTGAGATGTCAGCGCACCTGCAAAATTACCTTGGCAGCCTCGGTAGCATTTCACCTTAAGAACGCCTCAGATGGTTAGTAATAAACTAAGCACTTTTAGAGAGAAGGCAAAGCCTGGAAGGGTTCATCTCCTCGAATTTCACAGGGCAAGCATTGCATTGTAACCAACAGTGACCAGGTCATTACAGGAAGGGTCAAATCTCAAATGTATATTTGAAATACAAGCTCTGGTGTTCTTCCTTGCAACCTCTATCTCACAGAAGAGATGTTGCGAGTTTATCTCTGATGTATCGTTATTTTCATGGAAAGTGTTCGACTAAGCTTCAGTCTATGGTCTCCCCTCGCCAAACTTTCACAAGAAACACTCGTTTCGCTGAAAACACTATCAATAATTTCCCCCACTTTTTATCTGTACCTAAACCTAAACGTAGATTCCATGAACAAAGCTTATTTCTTAGAACTGCACGCCTGTTGAATTGTCTTCCGTTTTCCTGCTTTCCAGCAGACTACAATATAGTTGACTTCAAGTCTAACGTAAACAATTTCTTGATGAGCCGTTCCATATAAATTAACAAATTTACAGAATTGATTACTATATTGTCCAATTTCTACTGTACACTCTTTAACCCTTACCCTCGAGTGTCCTCTTGGCCTTGATAATGTGGTGGTATTTGTGTAAAAAAACTGTAATGGTTAGCATCAAAAGTTGAAATAATCTAATTAAATAAACGGATTTTTTGTTCTATCATTTGCACATATTCTTTACCAATTTCAGTTCAGATTCTTTTTAGTGAAAATATATGCAATAAACTACAAAAGAAGAAAAAAGTCCATGAACAAAGCTTCTTTCTGAGAAGTGCACGCCTGTGGAACTCTCTTCCGTTTGACTGTTTCTCACCTGACTAAAACTTGGCTGTCTTCAAGTCCAACATAAACAAATTCCTGATTAATCGCCCCCTTCATTAAGACACTTTATCAAATCTCTAATAATAACGATTACTACGATACTCTCCCATTGATTACTGTACACGCAATAACCCTTTTTCCCCGAGTGGCTTCGGGCCTTGATAAGTGGTGAACTTCATGTAAAAAAAGCAATTTTCAGCATTAAAATAATCATAAATGACTCGAAATGGGGAAGCGAAAGAATTGGAATAGTTTGGGGTATCGGAATCGGAAAAGTTTGGCCTCATCACCCCAATTGGAATATAGATATTAGCATTCCATCTCTCTCTCTCTCTCTCTCTCTCTCTCTCTCTCTCTCTCTCTCTCTCTCTCTCTCCTGATCTTTCCTTTTCGCAATTATCTAAGAGAAAGTTCACACATAGAAGAAGAAACGACAATGGAACTTAATTTGCTTTATTTTATCAGCAAAATTGTGTTCAAATGATTTAAATTTAATGCCATTTCTTACAAGCCAAAAACAAAAATGAGAAAAGAAATTAAGTTGGCTTCAATAGTGATGAAGTGAGATGGAGGTACAGTGGGCGGGAAGATGCAAGGATTAGCCTTCTGTCTGTCTTTTAGTTCAGCTCTCTAAATTGAACTATTAATTGCGCCTCTGTTGTACACCAAAACGAAACATTCCTTTCTTTACACGGCCATTAAACAGATAGCAAGTAATTACACTTCATATGCAAACGTGATGTCATTACTAGATCGTATTCTTTGTACAATTATCCATTTGTTTTCATTCAAGCTTCACGACATTATGCGTCCGATGATTTTCCATAGAAAAATCAAGCATGATTATTCGATGGAGCCTAAACTTTTATGAGATGAACAGATGTCTCTGTGCTGTATTCACTTTCAAATTTAAAATGCAACCCTTTTTTCTGAGTAAACGTTAGTGTGATCCATCTCCAAAACAAATATATCATATACGTCTATATATATATATCTATATATATCTCCATCTATTTAACTTCTATCGATCTATCTATCTATCTATCTATCTCTGTGTGTATGTATGTGTGTGTGTGTGTGTGTGTGTGTGTGTGTGTGTGTGTAATGGGCTCTCCAGTCGATTTCGACGCATGAGCTTCCGCCACAACAACTAAGTTGCTCGGAAATCCACGAAGATGATTTGTTTATAGTGGTGAAAGCTATATATATATCTATCTCTATCTATTTATTTTTATCAATCTGTCCATATATCTATCTATCTATCTATCTGTCTATCTATCTATATACATATATATGTATATATACATACATATATATAAATATATATATATATGTGTGTGTGTGTGTGTGTGTGTGTCTGTGTGTAATGATACGGTCGAAAATATCTACTTGTAAAAGTTTTAAAATTTGTATTCATGATGACACTTTATATATATATATATAGTTTTGTTTATTACATTTTCACCCCAAACAAGGAACATTGCCATTTTGGTGTAGGGGGCTACTATCAGGGGAAACATCTACTGGGGTACTATGTAGGGATTAGGGAAGCGAGATGTTGGTTCACGTTGAACTTGAACTTATGCATGTCAGTACAGTTGGGGAAGCAGTGACCTGGAATGGAATTCCAAAGTCTAGCAGTTCTGGGGAAGAAACTACTGGAGTAGAAAGATCTTTTACATCTAGGGATCTCTACAGTGTGGGGTGGGATTTTGCAGCTTGTCGGGTCTGTCGAGGGTGTTCACGTCGTGAGGACACAAGTGCTTGCAGTTCTTCAGAGCATTCACCATTATAATACTTGTAGAAAAGGCAGAGGGATGCAACGTTTCGACGATGGGACAGAGGCTGAAGTTTAGATGCCAGTTTAGCGCCTATCAGATTTGCGACTCTCTTTTGAACCCTGTCAAGGAGCGAGAGACTAGTAGCCGATGCACCGGCCCAAATATGACAGCAACACTCCATACATGGGCGAATAGTGGCCTTATAGAGGTACAGGATAATTTCGGGTGTTAGAAGTTTTCTAGCACGGTAGAGAGAGCCCACCTTCCTCGCAGCGGCCCTGGCAATGCCCTCGATGTAATTGTTCCAACTCATGTTTCCTGTGAACGTTAGGCCAAGGAGCTTGAGAGACGTACTCTCAGATAAAGAGTCGTTGGCCATTGCTATAGGTGGTAGAGAAGGTTTCTTGTAATTATTGAATGAAACCAGTTTTGTCTTGGTGGCATTGAACGTTACCATCCATTTTTGTCCCCATTCCACTACTGATTGGAGGTCATCCTCTAGTGTTTCTGCCATTACTTTAGATATATGTTCCTTTGTTTTCCAGTCGTGCCTGCTATAGAGTGTGGTGTCATCAGCATATATACCCATCTCAGAGGCAATTTTGTCGGGGAGGTCATTTATGAATATCAGGAACAGCAGAGGTCCAAGGATAGATCCCTGGGGCACTCCCGAATTTATATCATATTGTTTAGATGTACGACCGTCGAGGACAACCTGGATTTTTCTCTTATCTAAGAAGGATTTAATTATGTTAAGTATTCTACCAGTGATACCGTAAGATCTAATCTTCCTGAGGAGACCCTCATGCCATACCCTGTCAAAAGCCTTAGATATATCTAGAGCTACCGAATATATATATATATATATATATATATATATATATATATATATTCGACCGTAGGTATCTAGGGAAATATGCATACACAGGGAAAGAGGGGGACGAAAGAGAACAGAGGATTAGGTGCTGTGCCAGCCTTAAATACATCTACAGATAAGGACATATACACACATGCACACAATATATATATATATATATATATATATATATATAAGACAAAAACCTAACGATAAAGAAACGCGCATTTAACTTCCTAATATATTGAATTCCCACGACAATATTTATTCAAAAGGAAAACAAAAATCCAAAGAATATCTCCCTCTCTCTCTCTCTCTCTCTCTCTCTCTCTCTCTCTCTCTGTCTTTCTATCTATCTATCTATCTCTATCTCTATCACTCTATAACGAAATTTCTAGGTTTATATCTGGGGGCGTATTAATTCACTGGGAGAGATGCACCTCCAGTATTCGTTAAGACATGTATCTAAAAGAAGGAAACTGATATAAAATCCTGCGTTCTACTGTATAATCTGTCCTGTGGCAGTCGTCTGCGCCGACAAAGGTTAACAGTAATATCAAAACGTGGTTAGTTCTACACAAAGCCTTCACCACTATAAACAAATCATATATATATATATATATATATATATATATATATATATATATATATATATATAGCGCTTTGATTATAATATGGGAAACACTCTAGGAGCCCTTTTCACCAACAGACTCATCAGGAGTTAATCGTTGGTTCTCAAGAGATGCAATAAGACGGATTAAACTGTAACGCAAGAGAAAATACTCGATATACGAAAAAAAAGGAAGAAAACGCGAATATGTGTCTGTATCAAATGAAGAATTCATTGAAATTGGGTAAAGAAATATATATATATGTATATATATATATATATATATATATATATATATATATATATATATATATATATAAACCGGATAAACGCGCTGGTGTCTTTATTCTGAACTGTGTAGATTATGTCCAGAAAATGTTAGTTTTTTTAATGATATAGATAAGTTTCTTCGCATTGGCCCTGCTGAAACATGCGACAATAAGAATGAAATTGCTTTTATAAGAAAAGAGATCTATTACAAAATAAGGCTCTGATTCATTAAGGCCTAGGCTTTAGTGCTTTCCTAAAATACACAAAGAAGGTGTCTCGCTTATACCTATTTTGCCTATGGCGGAGTTTGACCAAGATTCACTAGCCAAGCGCCTTTTGACAATAATAATTCATGCTATATACACTAAACATTGCATTACAAATTCATTTAGGTATGTTGACTATTATCATAAGTTTCAACCTAGTTCTGCGAACAACTTCATGTGTTCATTTGACGTTTCTATCCTATTTACCAATGTCCCGCTACAGGAAACTATTAGTATTATAATAGCAATATAACATCCCCACCTTTCTCTAAAAATATATTTTTGAACTCATGTTGATCTGTACTGAGAGTGAAATTCAGCTTGGATAACGTTATGTACTGTCAGATCGACGGGGTTCAGATGGGAATGACCCTGGATTCCGCATTAGCGTTGTAATGAAAACAGGACAAGAGATACCGTCTAGTAATCTTTTATTCAATTAAAAATCTTACTTCTCGTCTACTTGACAAGCAGAAATCTACAGTTTTTATAGCTTAGTTTATCAAAGAGGAGATAATCCATATTCACAACATTCTTCCCTATCAAACTCATCCTTGATATGGAAGAAAGTCCCTTAAATGTCCAAGCTGCCATCGAGCTCGTAGTGACCGCCTTGGCAGTACATGATTCAGGGTTTGAGTATTTAAACAGGAAGACTCTTCAGTGTGAGCCTGTCTGTGAGCTTTAAAATTCCTCGCTCCCAAATGTTTCCTTCTCAGAGGAGCAGACCGTTCCGCGTCCGAGTCAGTCTCTGGATGAACACGTTTTTTCGGTGTTAGTCCTTCATTTGTCAGGGATTCAGGTGTTGGCCCATCCGAAGTGTCTGACGGAACCCCAACAGAGACAGTGTCATTAGACGACATGTCAGGAGCAATTTCAGTGCCATGATCTTCCGGAAAGAGTGCCAGTATCGGGGAGAGTTGGTTTGTCCTCAGGGGTTGTCCAGGATCCTGGTACGCCTCCGGCAGGTGCTAGGTCTCTGAGAGACACATTAGACTCTCTATCATCTGCATGTCGTACTAGAGCGTACTGAGGGTTCACCTCTATGAGTCTACCTCGTCAACCAAAGGATCGTTCTTGGTGTAACGTGCGTGTCGTCTCAAAAACACAGTACTGGATCGAGAGAGCCAAGATGGAAGCGAAGCTCCCGCCGCACTCTGTCGCTGAAAAAGTAAAAACCTTTCATGTGGGGTGGGATTCGTGGCGGTATGAAATAGGGATCGAATGGCGTATAATGCGACAGGAAGGAGTTGGCATTCGTTTCCCTGATATACCTCTATTATAAATGCATTCTAGAAGGATCTCGGGTAATTAGGGAATGGCCACATGAATGTAGCTAACGTAGGGTTTTGCAACTCCTCCTACATACAGCGCGTGGTATTCAAAATAATTCACCCACGTGGTACTGACAAGGCGTAACGTTATTTACCTTGGGTGATTTAACGAGAAGCGATGTGTTAACGTAATTATGTTGTATATGTGCATTTACGCAAATATGGAGCAGTGTAAGGCATTGCTAAGATCCAATTCGCATGTAGCACTTCGAGATAAGCAAGAGCTGATGATATGTGCATAATGGAATTGGGAAGACATAATCCGTTATGAATTGCTTAAGCAAGACCAAAAGT
Organism: Euprymna scolopes; assembly: GCF_053919585.1. Classification (NCBI taxonomy): domain Eukaryota; kingdom Metazoa; phylum Mollusca; class Cephalopoda; order Sepiida; family Sepiolidae; genus Euprymna; species Euprymna scolopes. The sequence continues at coordinate 189,153,526 of NC_136482.1, forward strand.
CGAGCTCTACGTTAAATAATTGCGCTGTTTCTGTGAAGCAATCTAGTACAAAAAGTGTTCTTCCTGAACTTGACAAGGCCAAGCATTAATATGAGCAAAACTAAGCAAAATAGTTGATTACTATGTTGGATGCGAGAAAGTTCATCCGTCATTTGTCACATTAGGCAGCATCAGATTTGTTTTCTTTTTTTTCATCTCTTTATAATGTAACGCTCAACGAATTGAAAGCTTATACGGCATACTTAGTTCGAAATCATCTTATCGTCAAGAAATAGAAAGGATTTTGAACGAAACTAAAAAAACTTGTCAAGAAATACAAGATTTATACTGTTGACTACTTTCGAATTAAGACTGATTGATAAGAAAACATTTCGAAAAAAACTCCCACAACTTATTTCGCGTGCCATTAAATCAAGTTACAGAAATGAAACAAAAGTATATAAAATTCTGTTTTCACTTAAATTACAATTTCTTTGTTTAAATTCTGTCCAATTTATCGGAAAATTCATTATTAACTTTTACATTCCACACAGACTTTCTTGATATTTAACATTCCTTAAATATTTCTGAATTCGTAATAAAAAGATTTGGAATGAATATTATTCCACAAATCAGCAAAATTATTTGGACGATCATTTTTTTTTTATAAATTCTTTTTTGTCAAATTAATATCGATCTAAATCTCAATTCATAAAATTCCCGTAGCCATTTTCATTGTTTTCGTTTATATTGCAAATTAAAACAAAAATTTACAATCACATTTTTTTTTTAAATGTGTTATCATTTCAAAGTTTGTTTTATAAACTAACATTTCACTAAATATTTTCATGTGTTTTTTTTCAATTCAAATCGTGCGCATGATAAGTTTCTTTGTTTGATTTCTAGGGTTTTTTTTTCTAATAACGTTTTCTCTTCTTTTGTAAATCCTACATGTTTTCGTGTAAAATGAATCACGCAAAAACAATTTCACTTTTTTTTATTCTTTACCCACAACGAAGGCACGTTGTTACTTGGGAAAATTTCCAAAAGAGGACTAAGAAGAGTTCAGCATCAGAATGTCTTTTCTACATTACATTTAAACTTCTTCGTATTAGTACAGTTAGCACAGCAGGAACAAGGGAAGGAATTCCAAAGTCTAGACGTCTAATAGAAGAAAATATTGGAGTAAAAGGCCTTCCGACATCTAGGGGCCTCTATAATATAATGGAGGGTAGTCGTGAGTATGTACACCGGTGTGACAAAAGCGCTGGAATTTTATTAGAATACATTCCATTAAAGTACCTGTAAAACAGCACAGAGATACCACATTGCGACGATGATACATGAGCTGTAGCTTTGCCGACAGTGTGGGACCTATTAGATTTGAAACTTTTGGGACCCTGTCTAAGAGTGTAGGACACGTGGCATATACTCTAACCCAGATACCTTGGCGAATAATGGCTTTGAAAATATATAGAATGATCTATCCACTGACTAAGCGATTAAAAACTCACTGGAAAGGCTGAGTTCCAATAGGGCCATTGATCGCGTAGGCCATGCTCCGGCAGAGAACACGTACTCATACTTGATCCCTTTTCGTACACACAAACTCTCTACTTGCATCCATCTTTTTGTCAAAAACCGTGGTATGTAATCCTTTTCTATCCCATCTGACCTTGACCTACAGCTGATGCTTGAAGAATGTGATCTGACCCTGATCAGCAAAAGATGCAATTCTTTAATTATCTCCTAGACGCGACGTTTACACCACCATTCAAGTTACGGCCCAAATCATGAGAAATACCATTCGTTACCCCCTGTCACAGATCGGATCCTCTGTTCCAACTATCCCAACGGCCTTATTAGAAAATCGTCAGTAGCCATCTAGTAATTCTATATGGTGTTTCTTTATAGAAAAGCGGGGAAAGTTACTGGATTTAGGAAGCTTTTTGAACGTAGCTCGACACTCTAAGGAAGGCGTATCGATCCTTAGCTTACGACAGTTCTCGATTGAATGGTCGAGAATGAGGCAAGGGAGGCACTATCGATCATGTGGTTCTACGCACGTTCCTCTATTAAAGTTCCTCCAAGGAAAGCTAGTCTCATGGTCTCAAAGCGAGGATTTACAAGCCTCCTCATACAAACGCCTGTCTGCGAACTCAATGCCTCTTACTCTCTCACATATATTGAATGCGATACTTTGACCCTAGCCAAAAAGGCCAAAGAATCATAAAACATAATATTTTCATGTCTTGAATGTAAATAAAAAAACAATAAAAGAAAATCTCAATTTAATGAGAATATTCTTTAACAGGCAGTGTAGTACCGATTCTATCGTCATGAAACCGTTCTCTCAGAATTCCATCCTCCGTTATTAAGGGTGTGAGCAGAATTCAGCCAGGTATTACATCCTATTTCAATGCGCATGGATAGTGAAATATCAGTTCTGCTGTCATAAGACCCTCGACCCAAGAAGTACCTCCTCATTTAAAGGGAGAGGGAGTATAGTGTTCGTTCGATATAATACCATCATCTAAGTCATGGGGTCAGTGCAGTATACGTTCAGTTGCCATAATATCATTATCCCAGGCTACCGAACGGAGTGAGTGATTTTCGAAAAGAGCAACTAGTATGAGCTCTGTTAGAGAGTGGCCGAGCAGATGCAGTAATGTATCTGTTCACCTGTCTATCTGTCTGTTTATTTATTTATCTGTTTATCCACCCATATATCTTTTTATCTATCTATCTATCTATCTATCTATCTATCTATATATATATATATATATATATATATATATATATATATATATATATATATAGCTAAATATTTATCTATCTAGTGATAAGTGGACAAGAGATTCAAAGCCATGTTTTTACAAGTTGGCAAACATGTAAAAAACTGTGACCTGGTCAAGTTTGCACCGGAAAGTATCCGAACAATTGACCGGAAGTGACGTTTCGCATGTCAAGTGTTCCGCTTTACGCAAGGATCGTTTACAGTCGGGTTCGAGACATCAAGAAAGACGGCTGGCCGAGAAATTGGTCTCCCTAATTTGGGGAAGAACTCTCAGAATGAAGACGTAGAAGAACCACAACAACGTCGGTCACTCCATTTCTGCTATGACGAATACCTGGGAGTGAATAAAATATATGAAAACACACATCGTCCTTGTCTGTCTTGGAAAATGTCTTCCTTTAAAACACATCCGGCTCCTAAGGACGATTGGCGAGCTCCCAGAAGAAACAATAGCAGAACTGATATGTCGTTACGCATATGTTGTTATATGTTCTGACGCGCACACACCAACACCACTAGATGAGACGACTCACGGCTGTAAAACAGATATTAAAGGTTACAAGGACAACAGTTTGTTGCACAACATATATACATATTGTCCGTTTATGATAGAAAACAACAATTTAAAAGTGCTACGTATGCACATACAAACACATCACGATGCAAACAATATACACATATATGGAACCGCTCCGCGACACAAATACGTAACAAATGCAGACACATTCAACAAGCCATGATTCAACTATATACACACGTACGTTTATTTAGTATAGTATATGCACGGTCGTATACAGACATTCACCCTCCTATATAATACGTCTTCCACTTCAAATACAAATAAAATTGTTTATTTTTAAAATTTTCCTTCACGTCTACATAAATCCTGTTATTAAGATCTCTCTGCCATAAATAAATAACACCATGGTGGCTGTCCGTCTCTTATTTATATTCGTTAAATGTACGCAAATGAAATTGAAGAAGGCGTATTTTTCAGGTGATTCTATCAACAAAAGTTTGAAATACTCCTTTAATTTTGGAGTCAAATTCATATTCGTGTCATATTTAGAGTGAAATTTGTGACACATTTAGTGAAATAAGTTTCAGAATTACTCACAAAGAACTTAATTTTAAAAAAAATAATAAACCGGGTAATAGTAAAAAGAACTGATGGTTATTAATATTGCGTTTGGTATTCCGTGGAACACCGAAAGAAAAATACATTGGAAGATTTAATCGCTATATAAACAAATCGATAAAGTAGCTAGCTAACTAAAAGCGATAACTCAAGTTTATAAACGTTTTTAACTGGAAACTTATGAAAGACGTTACTGTTCTTCCTTAGCTCATTCCATTCTTTTGTTTTACATGGTAATCACCACTTATCAAGACTCGGAGGCTACTCGGGGATAAGGGTTATTGCGTGTACAGTAATCTCTGGAATAATATTGTAGTAATCGTCAGAAATGGAGATTTGATAAAGTGTCTTACTTAAGGGGGTGGTTTATCAGGAACTTGTTTATGGTGGACTTGAAGACATCCAAGTGTAGTAAGGTGGGAAACAGGCAAACGCAAGAGAGTTCCACAGACGGGCACTTCTAAGAAAGAAGCTTTTTTCATGGAATCTACGTTTTGATTTAGGCACTGATAAAGAGTGGGGAAAATTATTGACACTGGTTTCACCTGGACGGGTGTTTTTCATGGAAGATTAGCGAGGAGGGCAGGAGATTGGAGCTCAGACGAGCACTTGACATGGAAATAATGATAAAACAAATACAGGCTCCCAACGGCTCTTCTGCGGGAGAGGGGTTGCAGGGAAATTCACAACTAAGCTACGAAGTCTATTTTGTATTCTGTCAAGGCAGGTTAAGTTGTTTTTAGCAGCTCCTGCCCAAATATTACAGCAGTACTCCACCTTGGATGTACTTGGCTTTTATATAGATAGAGAATTGCATTAACAGTTAGATATCTACTGGAGCGGTATGAGGACCCCACCATTTTTCCAGCGACAGATTTGATGTACGTGTTCCATTTCAGATCAGGAGTAAAGTCAATCCCAGAAGCTTGTCAAACCACGGAGCCTCCCCTAGACGAGAGCTATCCATTTCAATTAATGCCAGATGGGAATCCGAGCGTTGAGGATGTAAGGATATATACGTGTTTGTGTTTATTTCAACGTCGGGGTTTTTTACTTAAATCATTACAAGTTGTTTCAATAGAAAGGACAATAATTTATCCTGCCGATCTCGTCAAACGATTTAAGCAAATAAAAGGAACGTTTTCCTTGGCTTAGATTGTCTGACGAGATCGGCAGGATGCTGTTGTAATAGTTTAATTAAATCGTAGGGAGTCGCCAAAGTAATCGCTCATCAAATTCCAAAGACAGCCCCGTACCCTATCAGATTGCTTTATCTACGTTTATGGCAAATCTTGACATCAGTACGTCTGAAATGAAGCAGTGTGTATAAATAATGAAACATGTTAATATTTTTTTACCATTGAACCAAAAGAGTAAGAGGACAAAGTATACAGAGTAAAAATGAGGAATACGTATTTGAGAGGGGCAGTTCGTTCTGAATATATGTAATAACTTTTTTATAGAAACAGTGCCTTCAAATCGTTTGTTGATCCACAGTTTAAGAAATGCTGTACTTATTGATTGTTGAAGATTTGTTAGAAATTATTTTTTAATGGAACCGTAGATGCAGGGGAAAATCGACTACAGTTTATTTTCTAGAATATATATGTACATATATGTATGTGTGTGTGCATCTTTCTGTGTAGTTTTGTGAAAAGTTAGTAAATTATTTTCACATCTACAAGTGTTTTATAAAATATGAATCGCTAACCATTTTGGTGTGAAGTTATCTTGTCGAAATTAGTTAAATAAGATATTTATTTGCGCCGGAATTATGAATAAAACTCAATTGCGGAAACTAAGATAAACATAGTATGTCCTCTTTTTTACCGAGTTGTTTCTGTAACAATTCAGCTAAATGTTGAAGTTGGAGAAGGCGCTCGATTATTTTTCTAGACGAATATATCGCACAAGTATATGAGGAATTTTTGTAAATTGGTGTATTCCATAGAAGAGTTGCATTAGAAAAGCACAAATGGATTTCTATTTTGGCAATGCCAAATCGGTGTCTGATGAGTTGAAGATAATGTTTGACGCCAACGTCAGAAATTGGAAATTGCTTCATCGGACGTCAATGCTGGAATGTTTCATTAAAGACAAGTGGCTTGATGGCGTTAAAGGATAGAGATGAAACAGTTAGAGGAGAAGGAATAAAACTATGGCAACTGAGAACAGATTTTTAGGTGCAGACGAAGATAGAAGATAAAATGGTTAGAGAAAAAATAAGGAATAGTCTTAAGCTAGGAACTTTCAATATGGGCGTTTATTGATTTAAAATGTTATTTCCATAGTTGTAGACCAATCATATGTATGGTATTTCACGTAAACTGTGACAGACCAACGGAGTATACGATTAGAAACTTGAGCTTAAAACATCAAGAAAAAATGTTATATGAAAACGAAACACTAAACTCTATGATGTAATAAAGATATTAAACAGACAGACATGCTATTATAAAACATGGTCATAGTGAAGAAAATTAGCATGATAAAACTATTTGACATAAAAACTAACACACAAGAGACTGAACCAGTTAACGGAAAACGCTCTGATACAGATGCAGGAAACATCTTTTTATATATATATATATATATATATATATATATATATATATATATATATATATATATATATACGTTTTATTTTTTATTACCGTATCTTTCTGTTAAGTTACATTATTGTTTCGGCTGCACGGCCGTTTTTTTTTTTGCCGTCTGTAGCGTCCTCAGACTTTTACAGGAACGTACGCTATTTTGGGATGAAAGAGTGGAAGAGTGAATGAAGTCGGGGGGGGTTGCAAGGAGGGCTAAAGAGGAAGAGAGGAAGGGAACAAGGAGGAAAGGTGGGGGGCGTTTGGTATGTCGATAATGATTTAGTTTTGGGGTTTAAGGAACTTGTGGGGGGTCTGGGAAGTTCATTTCTGGTGTGGCTGAGGGCATAGGGATACATGAGGGAAAGGGGAATATCTGGGGGTGGGAGGAGGGGGGTTACTTTAAAATTCGAGTCTTAGTGTTAAAGTTTTTAGCGTCTCGTTGGTGAGGTGATGTTTTGGTAAGTATGTCTTGAGCTGTGGGGTGTTCGCTTATGTTTGGGGGCGGGGGGCTATGATTTGGTTTATTTATTTTTAGTTTTTATTTGTTGTTAATTGTTTGGAGAGGGTCAGCTAGCGGTCGCAGCCACGGGTACATACATGCGCACGTACACACATATATACTTAAAAGAAACGGTCACGGGTACACATGCATGCCCGCCCTGGCGTGCAAATATATGTGCATATGTGCGCCTGCATGCATAGAAACCTACGTTGTTCTCGCTTGCATCAAAATTTTCTTTAAGGTGCTGAATGTCTGTGTGTGTGTGTGTGTCTGGTCACGAATAGGCTCCTATATGGTTGACTATTTTTAAAAACTGATTACATATAATGATAGATGTGTCGAGACACAGGACTGGGTATGTTTGATCTTGCAGAACGGTGGTTCATTTAAATTGTGGGGTCTGCGTTCAGGCTGGTCCACAAAGTATGGAAATAAAAAAATTAAAAATTAAAAAAGCGTTTACAAGTGTGTTTGATATAGATTTATACATAATAATACTTTGATAAGTATGTTTTAACTTAAATAGGGATGGTATAATAAAATTGTGGGGTCTGCGTTCGCGCCTGACCTCCATAGAATGAAAATAGGCACAAGCTTTAATAAAGACTTTTCATATCTATCTGCGTAAGTATACTTTGATAATTATGTTTCAGTTTGAAGAAATATGGTATAATAAAATTATTGGGTGTACGTTCGCGCCTGACCTCCATAGAATGGAAATATGTCACAAAGTTTAACAGGGTTTTTTTTAATATAGATCCACAGAATATTGTGATAAGTGTTTCAGTGTGAACAGGTATGGTATAATAAAGTATGGGGTTTATCTATTTTATTTTTACTTTCATCATATTTTGCTTTGGTTTTGATACGCCCAAATTCGAAGCTATCTCTTTACAACCCTTCCTTTTCATAACCTATTATACTTTAATAAATCAGAGTCCATTGTCTGATTGTCTGTAGGTTGTTTTTTTAACCCAGTCAACGACGGGTACTTTTGCTAGTATATATATATATATATATATATATATATATATATATTGTTTTAACAAAATCAAGACAACAAGGAATAGATTAGTAGCAACAAATATTGTATTCCATCATTGCTATCAATTTATTTCTTGCCGTCTAAATTTTGTTAAAACAATATATGAATGTTCAATTATGAAATATGATAATTTTGTAGCTTACAAATTAAGTCATCTCATTTTGACTTCAAACTTATTGCTATATGAACGATTGCCGAATTTTCAATTATATAAACCCGAGTAAAATTCCGAATATTATAAATAAGACTATATATATATATATATATATATATATATATATATATATATATATATATATATATATATATATATGCAAGCAGAAATTCTTAAATAAAACGGAGATAATGATTTTGTCTCATGTTTCCCGATTTTTCGTATAATCTTGATATCAAAATCGAAAATATTAAATAAAGTTCTATAGCTATTACGAGCGTTTTCGGCTGTACGGCGAATCATCTTCAGGTGGAATTCATGGATATGATGAGGTGAAAATGATTAGGAGCGAAAATGGAAAGTAGAAACGCGAAGACTAAAATACACAATAAATTGCATCGAGTGATCGAACGTTTAAAGTATACAAAAAGCCGAATGAAAGTCATTTAAAAACTAAGTCCATTAAAAATCTGAATTTCAAAAGCAACAAGTCCATGGGACAATATTAGTAAAGCGTGTCATTTACGTTTCTCCATGCATTTTAATACGTTATTGCTTTTCGCGAATGCCATTTTATTAATGGTTGGGCTCTAATGTTAGATGCTTCGAGAATTTTAATTTTATAAAATTGTTTTCGTGTTGTACAATTTTTGTATTGTCAACAAGGATTTCTCTAAGATTAGAGGGTGGGCAATTATGTTTGTTTTTTTATTAGATGCTAGTATATAGCGCTGGTGTTATTTAAATGCATAGTAAATTGGTGGGACAATGCTGTATGTTTAATGTATATGTTATTCTTGTGTTTATTTTGGGAGTTACATTCTCCTACAGAGCATTTGACTTATATGCAACATTACTTTTTTCTAATGTTATTATAGCCGGGAGGAGTTGATTTTAATCAAACAGTTTTGAGATTTACACCTCTTATAATAAAATATTAATTACAGTAGCCATCAAGGGTTTCATTATCTATGAACGATGTTTTCAGTGCCCTTTTCTTACACTTTAAAATTTGGTTGTATTTAGGTTTGGGAAAACATATTAATATAGTTGGCATTATAGTGCTGGCTAATATTATTTTAGTGTTTGACGGAATTGTAGCGTTGGTTTTATTTATTCATCTACAATATAATTTGGAAAGAAATTATTAATGAGTATCTGCTTTATATGTTTTTCCCGATAAGTAATACTTTTCTAATAGAAGAGCAATTTTGGGTGATTTAACAATTTTTTAATTTTAGCTATCTTGTACCGTTGTGGCCACTTGCTGTTAAAGCTCAGGAGGCTGGAATATATGCTGGTTGTTTTTTGTATACAAATGTGTTAAAGGTATTATAAGACGTATCAATATCAAGGAATCGAATAGTTTTTGTAATTATTCAATTCTACTGTGAAATAAGAATTGAGTTGTTTTTAAGAGGTCTTGTAATTTGTATATATGTTAATTTTTTTGCATTAAAATTAGTATAGCGTACTTATAGGGGTTTATATTACTTTAAAACATTTATTCTCTATATTTGCCATGTAGAATATACTTAGGGTCGGTCCGAGGACTGATCCCATTGCGATACAATCTAGTTGGGTGTATATGTTACCGTTGGAGGCATAGAAGATAACTTGTGTAATACAAATTTATAATAAGTATATTTTAAAATAGTTTTCATTAATTTGAAGTAGAGGGGGTGATGGTTTATTGTAAATATTGTTTATAATTATATCAATTGTTCCAGCTACAGTTACAGTAGTAAATAAACTTTCTACATTGAGAGAGGTAATGATTTTGTAATCTGGTGGTATCGTTTTTAGTATTTGCATTAGTTCATGTGTGAACTTAACACTATCTTTGCATTAGTTCGTGTGTGGACTTAACATTATATCTGCATTAGTTCGTGTGTGGACTTAACATTATATTTGCATTAGTTCCTGGGTGAACTTAACATTATATTTGCATTAGTTCCTGGGTGAACTTAACATTATATTTGCATTAGTTCATGTGTGAACTTAACACTATCTTTGCATTAGTTCGTGTGTGGACTTAACATTATATCTGCATTAGTTCGTGTGTGGACTTAACATTATATTTGCATTAGTTCCTGGGTGAACTTAACATTATATTTGCATTAGTTCCTGGGTGAACTTAACACTAGATTTGCATTAGTTCATGTGTGAACTTAACACTATATTTACATTAGTTCCTGTGTTTACTTAACACTATATTCGCATTAGTTCGTATGGCAACTTAACACTATATTTGCATTAGTTCGTATGGCAACTTAACCCTATATTTGTATTAGTTCCTGTTTGAACTTTACACTATATTTTCATTAGTTCGTATGGCAACTTAACACTATATTTGTATTAGTTCCTGTGTGAACTTTACACTATATTTGCATTAGTTCATATGTGAACATAACACTATATTTGCATTAGCTCATTGTGTGAACTTAACATTATATTTGCATTAGTTCACGTGTGAATTTAACACTATATTTTCATTAGTTCTTGTGTGAATTTTACACTATATTTGCATTAGTTCGTATGTGAACTTAACACTATATTTGCATTAGCTCATTGTGTGAACTTAACATTATATTTGCTAGGAATATAGGAGCTAATAAGTTCGTCCGAGTTTACTTACTTCAGCAGCATCTTATCAAATCTTACGGCCGAGAAAACATTGTTCGCAAATTCCGAGCTGCTCATGCCTCATAAAAGAGTAGCTCTATCTCTACTATTATAGAAAAGTCACTTTGTGTGTGTGCGTTTCTTTCCTTACATGTTCCGAAACAACTGAGCCTAATTTCACACAAAGGTGATTTATGTTTGGCAGTGTTCTTAGATATGTTTTGTACAAACCTCCGTCCGATAAGTATCGAAAATCGAAAAAATCTTATCGGATATTTAGATTTTTTATATTTTTTGGACGAATTTTATATCATATCTAAGAACACTGCCAGACATATTAATTAACTTTCTTATAAAAAAAAAAAATACAGCGGAATATTTTTGGTTGCCTCAGTAAGGGAGATAAAAAAAAACTCTCAACAAATAATTTCTTCTTAGAAAAAAAACAAACATACATTGACATATAGAAATATGGTTTATTGGTAAAGCGTTCGATTATCGATCGAATGATCATCTGTTCAAGCCCGGGTATACCTCATCATTTTTATTGTTTTAATGAATTCAATTAAAAATAAAAGAAGAGATACCATTTAAAATAGCCGCAAATTATTTCTTTGTTTGTATATTTTAATACTGAACATTAATCAGAAATGACATTTTCAGGGCATTCATTGTCAAGCATAAATACCAGCTAAAATGATATTGTAAACAAACACAGACGGGATTTGATGAACGACATTATCATTATTATTTATTTCATTTATTTTTTCATGAATTAGTCCACCGGGTAAATTATTCCTCGTAATAAAATATTCAATAGAAGAGTCATTTTATAATAATACATATGCAATCTGCATAAATTAAAATATCGTATTCAAGCGTATTGTACGGCCGGACGACCAGCTAGTTCAGTAATAAATGCCTGACACAATCTAAAAAACTCATGACCTACAAGCCGGTGTGAATCCTAACTCTGCCGTATGTCTGTGAAACCTGGCAATTTTATAGAAGAAACCAGTAAATGTTGGAATATTTTTATGAAGAAAAACTGCACAATATCTTACGCATAGTGTAGCAAGATTTAATTACGGACACCGAGGGTTTTTTCCGCTCATAGATGAAACGGATAGAAGCCAGCATAATAAGAAACCGTCTACGCTGGGTCAGACACCTTCCCCGAATGCTTGACAACCGTCTACCCTACCAACCTTCTTTACTCAGAACTTGCCATTTGAACTAGACTTCACGGCGCACCCAAAAGCTACTTTAAAGATCAGCTCAAATCCACTTTAAAACGACCAAACTTGACACAAACGACTGGAAAGTAAACGCATCCAACAAATAGAACTGGAGAAGAAGAATATATAAAAGCACTAAAATCTTTGAAAACAAAAGAAGACAAACACGAAACAAAAAGAGTCCAAAACAAAGCTAGAAAACAACAACCTGCGAACCCTCTAAATATCTCCTGTGGTGGCTACGGCCGCCTCCTCCGTGCAAACATAAGAATTTGTTTCGTATCATTGAAAATGTCAATGAACAACATGGATAATCGTATTCGAATTCCTATAACGATTATATATATATATATATATATATATATATATATATATATATATATATATATATATATGCAGTAAGTTATAAAATATATGTGGCGATTAAGCTACACTGAATATTCCGCGTTTCATCCACTCTAGGACTCTTCAGGCTTATGCGCATAAGCTTAATCGCCATATATATTTTATAACTTACTAACTAGCTCTACCTATGTATTGAGCACTTTTGAAGTAAATATTTAAAGTTTACGCATAAATTCATACTTTCGTATATTAATTTTATGTGAGTAAATTAAGTAGTTATATATATATATATATATGTATATATATGTATATATATATATATATATATATATATATATATATATATATATATAGTAACTTATCGAACTATATATGGCTTTTTTCTCTCGAAGGAAATAGTCAGCCTGACGATTTTCTACGTGAATAAAACGAGGAAGCATCTGTGTTGCTTAATTGTCATATCTTTTCATAATTCTTTACCTAGCTCTACTCACGTATTGAGGACTACTACATGCAAATGCTCGTTTGAGCTTCAATCTATACCCCCCTCGCCAAACTTTCATGAAAAACGCTCGTCTAGCAAAACCTATTATCAATAATTCCCCCACTCTTTATCTGTGCCTAAACCTAAATGCAGATTCCATGAACAAAGCTTATTTCTTAGAACGGCACGTCCGTGAAACGCTTTTCCGTTTTTCTGCTTTTAAGCTGACTACAATCTGATTGTCTTCAAGTCTAACGTAAACAAGTTCTTGGTTAATCATCCCCCTAAGTAATCCAATTTACAAAATTCCACTACTTATGTTTACTACGCCATAATCACATTGACTAATGTATACCATTTACCCTCATCCTTGAGTGTCCTCTGCGTCTTGATAAGTGGTGAATCCTATGTAACAAAAAAAAAAGTAAATACTTAAAGTCGTTACATAAAATATTATATCTCCACATGCCATTCTCTGTGGATACACGAAATGATATATACAGAGAGAGAGAGACAGAGAGATAGAGAAAGAAAGAGAGAATAAGAGATAGATAGATAGATAGATAGATAGATAGATAGATAGATAGATAGAGAGAGAGAGAGAGATTAGTAGGAGGAAATGTGCGGAAAAGTGTACGAGAAAGCTGAAAATAAAAAACGATTATTATAAGAAAAGAAAAAAGTCGAAGCAGTTGCGGTTAACTCGGGAAAGGGTCGATCAGAAAAAGATTGGAATCAGACGCTATCAACACGGATGGCCTCTAGATCAAAGAAACGCATGCCATTCAAACTATATATATATATATATATATATATATATATATATATATATATATATATTATAAAATAATTATATACTAGCTGTGCCCCTCTTTTCCAGAAGGAATTCTCATAACAGCAAACTATTAATAAATGCACAAGCAATCTAAATAAACTTCAATACAAAGAGGCGTAATTATAGAACTGATATGATCTCTTTGTTCGATTCACTCTCTCTCTCTCTCTCGTTATATCTATCTCCCTCTCGATCCCTCTCCCTCTTTCTTAATTCTTACGTTCTCTTTCTCATTTTTTAACTGGTTATAAAATGTCATACACCCAAAAAGAATATGCCAGGGAGATCAGATAGCGAGTCTGGTCTAAAAATAATAAAATTAGGAATCAGTTGGAAAAGGGCTGAATTGGAAAGAAAAAAAGTTTAGTTTTTGTTTTATGGTGTCTGTTCTTTCTTAGCCAAGTGGTTATATAGAAAAAAATGTACTAAAATTTAAAAATGCGTGCATTTTTTTACAGGAAGGGATGTTACATGATAAGGGCTGTCCTCTTTTCATGTAAGTAAAAAAATAGGGAATTAGTTAAATGTAAATATGAAATAGGATAGTCAAGGATTCGAACTTGCGAAGCTAGACTTGGAATTGAAAATTCCAATCATAAGTTAAAATAAATACAGAATGTTATTGAAAATAAGGAATGTGGAATTGCCATTGTTTAGCTCACACAAAATAGTTAGATATCTGCTTATTGAAAAAGGACTGTAATGATGAATTTTGTTTCTGTTATAAAAATGCCTTTATTATTCCTAATATTCATAAATAACCTTCCCGATAAAATTTTCTCTGAGATGGGTATATTTACTGATGACACCGCGCTCTATAACAGGCACAAAGAGAAAATTAATGAACATATATCTAAGGAAATGGCGGAAACACTAGAGGACCTCCAACATGTAATGGGATGAGGACAAAATTCAATGCTGCCAAGGCTAAGTTTGTTTCTATCAATAAGTACAAGAAACGTTCTCTAATAACAATAGCAATGGCCATAGACTCATTATCTGAAAGTACTCCTTTAAACTACTCGGCCTAACGTTTACAGTGAGCATGATTTGGAACAAATACATTTAATGCATTGGCAAGGCCCCTGCGAGGAAGGTAGACTCTCTCTACTGTGCTAGAAAGCTACGTACGTCTGAAAGTATCCTGTACAGAGATACAGGCCACCACTCGCTCATGTATGGGGTATTGTTGTCACATTTGGGCTGGTGCAACTGCCACTATGCTCTCACTTTTGGGCAGGTTCAAAAGAGAGTCGCCAACCTGATTGGTTCTGAACTGTCATCTAAGCTTCAGCCTTCTCGACGAAATGTTGCATTTCTCTGCATGTTCTACAAGTATTTTAAAAGTGAATGCTTTGACGAACTACAAACACTTGTACCCCTTCGACGTAAATATCTCCGACAAACCCGACAAGCAGCTAAATCCCAACCCTACACAGTAGAGATCCTTATTATTTTTTAGATGCATTAAAAGTAACAAGCCGCCTCTTCCTCCAGTGTACGACTTGCTCAAGATCAGCGGAGAGATAATCAGAGAAAACTTAGGTCGTTTACGGTCTTGGATTTACTACCATAAATAGTAGTGTCATCAGCATAGATGTCTACGAATGATGTAAGGATGTGATTTGAAAGATCATTAATATAGATCAGGAAGAGAGTTGGGCACAGAATGGACCCCTGAGGGACTCTAGCATTAATACTGTGAGCTTCTGATTTCTGCCCATCAACCACTACTTTTATGAACCTATCAGAGAGAAATGATTATTAATTGAGAAGACATTTCCAGCTATACCGTAGTTGGAGATCTTGTAAAGTAAACCTTTATGCTATACTATATAGGCCTTTGATATATCAAGAGCAATTGCCCTAGAAAGGTAGCCTCCGTCGAGGGATTGGCTAATCCTATGAAATATAACTGTAATCACATCTGCTGTAGATCTAGCAGAACGGAAACCATATTGCGTGTCATTAAGAAGGTTATTTTTGCTAAGATGGTTGATTACTTCTCTATTTAACACAGATTCCAGCAACTTACTCATGACGTGCAGGGGACTTATTGGCCTGTACTGTGAGGGAGATGAGCAATCACCTGAATTCTTAAATACGGGACATACTGATGAGATTTTCCAGCAATTCTCCTTAAGGCAACGTTTAAACAGTTTTGTAAGGATGGGCGCAAGTTTTGATTGAAGTCTTTTGAGTACTATAATTGGAATACCGTCAGGGCCGGTTGCTTTACTGGAATCAAGGTTTTTGATTTGCTTGGCAACATCACGTACAGATATTTGTATATCACATAGCATGTTTTCTGATACAGGAGGAAATATTGGAGGTTGGCAGCCTTGGTCGCAAAGTTCTTGGCAAAGAGTTTGGCTTTGTCTGATGCTGACGAGATTACTTCAGGTCCATTTATGATAGTTGGGATAGAGCACACGCTTCTGTTCAGGATTCTGTTTGCTATTTGCCAAAACTAGTGGGAACCAAGCCGCGGCTCATCTACTTTAGACTTGACGGACTGAGCATACAACTCTCTTGCGTTGTTTATTACTTTTTTACAATGGTTGCTGGCAGTCTGAAAGCTGCTTTAGTCTCAGTAATCTATTACGTTGGAAGCCATGGAAAAAGTTATTTCTATGCGCAATAGCAGCAGCACATTCCGGAGAGAACCACGGCTGGCTGATAGGTTTTTGCTGGAATTTTCTCGAGGGTATGAAACGGTCTATACCTACAATTTACCATTCTGTCAAGTCTGATACTGTAGAGGACACATCCTTTTTAAACATGGAACGCAGAGGTAGATATGACATAAGTGTGCAGAAACTATCTCAGTCAGCCATAGAGTATCGATGTACTATATGATGGAGAGGTACATCTGGGGGCTTATTACATTTCATTTTTATCTTAACTGATACAACTGAGTGGTCGGAAGATCCAAGTGGAGACAGAACAGAAGCTGAACACAGTTCAGAGCAAGTTGTAAGAAAGCGGTCTAGGAGACTTGCATACTGGCTGTCAGTATCGGGAACACGGGTGGGTTCGTGAACAATGTCAGTGAGGTCATAAGCAATGGAGAAATCATGACAGAACCTCCCCTCATCATCGGTCTAAGTTAACCATTCCACATTGTGAACATTGAAGTCTCCACAGATATGAATATAAGCTGAAGGATAAGCAGATAGGGCGTGGTCAATTTTCGACAGATATGCTTTTAAAGATAGTAACTCCGCTGTTGTGAGGGCGATAGAGACAGCAAATATAAATGCAGTAGTTTGAGCTAGTGCAACCCGGAAGCACATATAGGGTAAGTTAGGATCTTCTCTGGGGATGTCCCTACCACATGGAAAGTCATATTTGCTATAGGTACATATTCCATGCCCACGGCGATCTTGGGGGTTAGATTTGGAAGTTACATTAGAGTATCCTTTAATTACGAGCTCATCTAGGGAAATGGTCTGTCCAACGTCAGTTTCACTTAGAAATAATATGTCTGATTTAGTCTCCTGTTTGGTTGTAAATCGATAACATCACCAACATGATCTCCCATAACACCAAAATCAGCTTGATTGCTATCATCTGCCGAGTTTTCGCCGAGCTCCTGCCGGCGTCTGTGGAAAAGGAATGTTCCCAGTTCCGGACCCGTATGGAGGCGCTGATTAAAGTTGAAAGCGATTACATTAAATAGATGCCATCTCGACTACATAATCACGTTATCTGAATTGATTTTTCAATAAAAGTTTTAAAATAAAGCTGTAGTATTGTTTCCGTTAGGGCGACAAATTTATCGTTCAATCCTGTAGACAACAGACGGTGAAAATGAAATGTGACAGTAAAGTCCTTACAATCTCATACAGAAAGAGTATTACATAAAGAGTATTACAGAAAGCGTATCACAGAAAGAGTATTACTAATGAGTAAGTCAAGTGTAACTATGAAGACTAACTGACTGCAATGAAAAAAAATAATAATAAGGAGAAAGCGATAAACATAAACAGATCGAATGGTCTTCTAAAATCATTCTGCTAAGCGTGTAAGGGAAGGGCGACGGCGCCACTTTTCAATAACTCAGGGATCGTCTACAAATACAAGAAGTTAAATCGGCCGATACGTTGTGAAAATAATAGCTAAAATGATAATAACGTGATTTATCTAAATAATACTAATTATTAAATCTAATTTAAAAATCCTTTTAACATAAATTTATACAAATAGTATTAATAGAAGTTTAAAAATTCATTGTCATTGCCAAAATGTCTAAAAAATTATTGTCAAAAGCCATTGAAAATATTTTAGTAGCAATCGCTATAAAATACTTAACTGTTGTTGTGGCAACCACTTATTTGCATATGCGAATAACATAACACTATAAATGGCAAGCCTAGGTTGGCCTTGGTGTGTCTTACTCAAATGCCACCGGAAGTGACGCCGAAGAGCGTACATGTCCTCCCACCAAGACTCTCTGACTCGACACCGTCATTTGTACATATTGTAAATATACCTTTTCTTTAATACACTTATTATTGCGTTATCTTGTTGTTTGCGTCTTCATTGTATTTCCTTACTAATTATTGTTCAACCTTGCAACCACAACACTAACAATCATCAATGATATTTTAGTTCCTTTTATTTTCTTCCTATTATTACTAGAATAAGAAAAATATTAATTGTCTCCCCTTGCGATCACTACTAATCGATGAATGTAAAATTTCATTAATCACAACTTCTATTTATAATTTTTAATATATTTGTCCATTTTTAGCAAGCTTAAAATTGTTATTTGTATGTATAAAAATAGTTATAAATTAAACAGTTTTTGGGTTGTAATATGATATGTTATAAAATAAAAATGTTAGATATTTAAAAAAAAATAGGATTACGAGATTGTTAGTTATTTGCTCGAGAAAGCAAACTTCTCCTTTCATGTCCATCTTCATCTCAAAAGTTTATGTTTGGAAGTAATGGAGAATTCTGATCTAACAGCAAAATGTTTCAATTATTTCTAAAAGAAAACAAGTTTGAAAAATACGTTTTAATTTTTACATGAGTCTCATTTATAAATCTCGTACAAATATTTAAAAAAAAAAAACCCCGTTTGCCTAAAATACGTTAAACGTTTATTATTTTGCTAGACATAGATTAAAGATCAGTTAGGAAATCATATTATGTTATGCTTACGTACTAGCAACAACGACAAAAGCGTAAATTAGAGCATCTTTTGCTCATTTTTTGTTCATGATTTGCTCAATGTTCTGGACATCCTTTGCACATCTGTTAATTATCCCTTGATCCTCTTTTAGGAAATTTTTGTTCACTAAATTGTCTATCTTTTTTCACTCTTATTTTGCTTACATTGATTTAATATTTTGCTTATATTGTTTTAATATTTTGCGTACATTGTTATCATATTTTGCTTATATTGTTTTAATATTTTGCTTACATTCTTTTAATATTTTGCTTATATTGTTTTAATGCTTTGCTCATATTGTTATAATATTTTGCTTATATTGTTATAATATTTTGCTTACATTCTTTTAATATTTTGCTTACATTCTTTTAATATTTTTTGCATTGTTTTAATATTTTGCTTACATTGTTTTAATATTTTCTGCATTGTTTTAATATTTTGCTTACATTGTTTTAATATTTTTTGCATTGTTTTAATATTTTGCTTACATTGTTTTAATATTTTTTGCATTGTTTTAATATTTTGCTTACATTGTTTTAATATTTTTTGCATTGTTTTAATATTTTGCTTACATTCTTTTAATATTTGGCTTATATTGTTTTAATATTTTGCGTACATTGTTTTAATATTTGGCTTACATTGTTATAATATTTTGCTTACATTGTTTTAATATTTTTTGCATTGTTTTAATATTTTGCTTACATTCTTTTAATATTTTGCTTATATTGTTTTAATATTTTTCTTATATTGTTATAACATTTTGCTTACATTGTTTTAATATTTTGCTTATATTGTTTTAATATTTTGCTTACATTGTTATAATATTTTGCTTACATTGTTTTAATATTTTGCTTACATTGTTTTAATATTTTGTCCTAAATTTCCGCCAATTTTTTTTGGACATATTCTGATCTTGTTCTCATCGTTCACTCATTTTTATTCTGGTTGAGCTCTGATTTTTCTCATACACATCATTTCCTTTTATCTGAATTTTGGTTCCCATTTTTTTTTTACTTTCTACTTCTTTCTTACTGGTTTTACTCTTCTTCTATATTTTCATGTCTTCTGAACAGCTACGATCAATACAAGCGATTACTGTATATATCGATTCAATAAAAATATACAACTTCCTATGATATATGTCAGAAACGATCATTGTCCAAAACAACTCCAGGCTTACCATTACGAATGTCGAAAAAAGCTTGCTAATTTCAAATAATAAACCGTGTTGCAGGCACTTGGCGATTCGCACAGTTATTAAGTTATTTTTAAAATCTAACGTTGCGTTTCTATATAATAAAGTTACGATAATTACGTATGGATGTAATAAGGTAAGGCATTTCAATCCGTGTCATGTTTTGAACAAAATGTGATTTGGTAAACGTTGTCCTTATTGTAGCCCATAGCAAAAGGTCATTACCAAAATCCCTTTATAGATTTCCATTCTGTAGGAAACTCGATAACGATACGTCATCGATTATATATGTATATATATATATATATATATATATATATATATATATATATATATATATATATATATAACTACATGTATACCTACTTCCAAGTTTCAAATATTTATTTTTCTTATCAAAAGGTTATTTCAGCATATCAAAACTTTGGTAAATTTTACAGATCTGATTGGTTACGCAGAAATTATCAATTATTGATATGTCAATATTGAATCTTTTTGTGCATATAATTATCAGAAAAATATAATTTTTGCTTAGAAAGAAATATGCATGGCATAATAATGTCGGGAAAACACATTACATGGGCGACCATCATCGCGTAATTATTCAGGTAGCTATCTTGTTTTTAAGTGTAAGTCAAGTCTTGGTTAACGTATGACTAAAAATGTTCTAAAAAGGTTTTAGTCAACAATGCTACTATTTATATGATAATATTACTTTATTCAACTCATATTTATGATTTATGTTATTTTGGGCTAAATCTAAAATAGGTTTATGTAGAGTGTGGATTCCAAACTAACTCCTTACTTTTTAAGCAGCATTTTATATTTTTATGCTTGGTCATTTTAGAATTTTGTGTATTGTAGATCTACCATATTTGGTGATTTACTAACACAAACACACACACACACACACATATATATATATATATATATATATATGTGCGTGTGTGTGTAACATAATTATATATCAACTAAATCAATATTGCCTTATATAAGATTGTAAGGGCTCAATTAATCATGGTGCAAAATATGTGATAAAATAAAATGTATCTGGGTTAATAAATGCAAATTATTACTAAAGTCCAAAGAAAATAGATGATAAACAGTTCTAATTGAATTATGTCTCTTTTACTGTGAAGTTTAACAAGTTTATATGGTTAATTATTATTCTATTATAATACGAAAGAATTTCTAATCGATCTCCGTCTTTTTGTCAGGCAGGTGTGTCTTCATATGATCGGAACACAGTTTTTGAACTCATTGATTAGCATGAGTTTTTCAATCTGTCCCAGGTTCCCTACATACTGTTGGAAACAGTCCGTAATGCCATTCGTTTGCTTTGGTGGATTCTACATACGTATATATCTTCGCTTTTCTTCAAGCTCTTAAATTTCTCTTGTTCACTTGCGGGACAAGCTCATGGCCCTTTTGAGTAACTGGTGTTACAGTCTCATAGTCTGCGCATTCCTTAACTAGAAGCGCCGAGTACGTTTCATAAAATTTTGATGCTTAATGCTGTCAGCAAACGCATTGCTCAGCATTCCATTGGCCAGTTCATGTTAAGGGCAGTTCTCTCAAAATGCGGGAAGTAATCATCTACTTTATTCTCTACAAACTTTGGGACGATGCGTACTTGCTTCATCGCATCGAATCAGTCTTGCCTGTCGAAGAATCAATGCAGTGCCGATCTTGTGTGTTAAATAATTCCTCGTAAAAAAGATGGCGGAAAAGGATCAATGCAGTCCCGATCTTGAGTCGTTTCGTGACAGAGGCGACGGCGAACTAATTGAATAAAAAAAATAGACCTTTTTTTACAATAAATTTTGAAGCTTCTGATTGGTTGATTATTATAACTGTGATTATAAAAACAATCATCGAAACCATTGGAGTCATACCCCCATTATGAGTCAAACACATTTTAATATAAATAATAATGAATTTCATTTTAATATAAATAATAATGAATTTCACATTTTAATATAAATAATAATGAATTTCATTTAATATAAATAATAATGAATTTCATTTTCACCGTCTGTTGTCCTATGTTGATTATTGTACTGTGCTAAAACGTGTTGGGCCCCGGGTGTCTACATATTAACGTGTGTGCAAACGAGTGCAAGTATGCAAGGTAACATTATAAAAGAAAATAGAACTTTGATTGGAAAAGATAATGAGTGAATTAAAATGAGTTGAAACACGTCATAGGAGAAATATAAACCGTTCAAATTAATCTTGTTTCAGTTTGTCGTGCTTAAACTATATTTCTATGTAAAAAAATAGCTGGAAAACTCATCCAATTTTTTTTTTTAATAATAGCATAGCAAATCATGTGTCTACGGGATAAATTATCCATAGCAGGATAAGATATCGCAAAAATGTAATAAATCAAATATGATAGGCAATGATATAGAATCATTTATTGAAAAATTATACATTAGCATGTTTATTAGGTGGATCAGGATTGATTGGTCTTGATCTGATGTTTCTGTCATATATTGTCGAAGAAATGGCATGAAACCCAATAGACAAAATAGAAGACGTAGTGTATAGTTAAAAATACTTTATATTATCTTGTATAAACTACATCTACAACTTAATTAGTTATAAACATTATATACATACATATATATATGTGTGTGTGTGTGTGTGTGTGAGAGAGTGTGTGTTTGTGTATGTGTGTGTGTGTGTAACGCAAAGCTCTTTGTAAATAAACAATGAAATCAAGCACTGTAAAAACGGAAGTCAAATGTTTATATAAATAGACATTTCAGAAGTCCGTTTACAGTTATATCTATATATAGTATGCTTATTTATTAGTTACATATGTGCATACATTTTTCAGTTAAGTTTTCTGGACTACCCTTCATCTTCCAAAATAGTATTAATATTGAAAGGGGTGTCAGGATTACATTGGTTTTCATAAGATATTTGGGTGCGATCTACATTACTGGGAAAATTGAGGTGTATACTTTGTAAATGTAAGCACTGGGTTTTTTCGGAGGTGTGGTGAGGGGAAGGATGATGCTGTTTCCCGTGTTTAAGCCATCATTAGTAGGGTGGTGTTAGGTGATTCTTTTAGCTTGGCGGTTATTTATCGCCCTTTATTACAAAATTTCCCATGTCGTAGGTAGTTTTTATGACTGTATATCTTTTATTGGTGGTGACCTTAATTTCCTTTTGACAAGTGTTATTTCTATTTATTATAAAGTGTATTTATTATTTTATTTTTGTTAAAAACCCGGGTTTTATTAAAACGACACGTGTCGCCAGTAACTGATGTACTATGATAAGATCACGATTTATTTCTGATTCATTTTGTTTTCAAGTTATATTGCTCAAATAAAAATAACATCTAAAATAAAAATATTTTTTTGTTAACATTTGACATTATTTTGTAATTTTCTTAAAATTCGATTATTTACAGTTTAAAAATAGACCAACCCTAATCAATAACTTATAAATGTGAGAATGTGAGTATAAGGACCATAATAATCCTAAATACTCAACGAATTTTAGATCTACATTTTAATTCTATTTAACAATTTTAATTCTAATTCTTTTTAACATTTTTAGTTAAGGCTTTATTCTCCTTATTTAAATGAATTCTCTTTTGTAATTATAAACATTTTAGAAGTCAGATTATGTACGTGCTAAGTCTGCAATAGGTTTAAGTTAGTTTTTGTTTCGGGAATTTAAACTGCATTCTTCATTTTTATTTTTTCTATATTTTTATTCAAAGCTTCTTTAGGCTATATTTCATCCATATATATATATATATATATATATATATATATATATATATATACGTTTTATTTTTTATTACCGTATCTTTCTGTTAAGTTACATTATTGCTTCAGCTACCCGGGCGTTTTTTCTTGCCGTCTGTAGCTTCCTCAGACTTTTACAGAAATGTTATTATGATGGGATGAAAGAGTGAATGATGTCAGGGGAGGGGTGCGAAAAGAGCGGAAAAAAGAGGAAGAGAACAAGGGGGAGAGGTGGGACTATGAATAAATTACATCTACATAGAGGTAATTTATTCATAGAAGACATTACGATGCAAACATGTAACCTACAAACACGTATTGAAACAAACGAAAAAATATAACGATTGGATGATGCTTGCAGTTTCTACTATATTTTATCAATACAGTACAGACATTCTTGAATTTTTTAAAATTCACATTACGATCTTACGTAGGATAGTGTTGCATGATGAAAGTGCCGTATGATGTCATGATTCGAAGTTATTCCTCCTTCTGATGTGCGTTAAAAGTTCATTTAAACGTGCATAGGAAAGCCGGTGATGACTATTCGGCAGAAAATCCGAAATTAAAATGATTTTTTTATTTAATTCTCTTGTTCATCTTTAAATTAATTAGTGTCAATGTCAATATTAATAGTTTGTATTTTTATTTCTTGTGAATATTTTTGTATTTTTTCTGATTTTATTTAAATTTAATTTATTAATTTTTGATGTGCCTACATTTCGTTTGAGTTTAATTAATTATTTTAGTTTTCTAGACAAGAAAACAATCTTTTTCTAGCCAAAGGAAACAATTCCGTTGATGATTGTCGCCAGTCTTCGTTTACATCTATGGTTTAATTTTGTTTTTATTTATTTTATTTTCAAATTTTTCTTAATTTATTCATTTGCCCGTTCCTTCAATTAGTTTCTGTTTAATTAATTAGTTTAAATTTTCTAAACAAGGGAAATAACTCCATCAAAACTAGTCGTACGTGCACATTAAAAACTGTAGCTTAAGATCCAGGTTATTTGCTTCTCTAGTTATCGGGGAATTCCTCAATATTATTCATTTATTAATTTAGTTATTTTTTAATTTAATAATTTTTAATCATTCTGATTTTTATAATTCGTTGTTCAACGCAAAGTAAACATTATTCGACGCTTCTACACTATTGGAATCAAATCCCTGAAATCGTAATACTGAAGACAATGCTATCTTCGTATTCTTCATATTTTTAAGATGATTATATAAAAAAAAAATACGAAAATCGATAAGGAAAAAAGTTATTTATTAAAGAAAATAAAAACAGAATTTGATGACAACGATCGTAAGACAGGAGAGTTCAAAACTGAGCAATTTTTCATTTTGATTTAAACAAGATGGCAGCAATTTTCACCTGCTTATACGATTAAAGTTGTTTTGTTTAATAATTCAGTAATGTTCAGATAATTTCGACTGCATAATTTGGAAGCTACAATTATAACTTATTATAATTTAAAAAAAAAAACATCAGTAGAAACCATTATTTTTTGTCGGAAAACTCCAATTATCGACTACAAAATCTTATCCCAATTCTGTAAAAGCGCCTATTATTCTTCTATGGCTAATATTGTTTATTTCTAGGCTAAACTGTCGTTATTATGAATCTAATATTTCTTCCAGCGACAGTCTTAATATATATGTATTCATTTTGGTTTTCAATTTTTATTAGTCAATTCATTATTAATAATGATAAATTAAATAGTTTAGTGTTTTAACAATCAAATCCATATAACTTACGCTTATGTACCCGCATCGATTCTTAATTAAATTTGTACATAAATGTAACTCAAAATATAAGTCATATAATATATAACATATAATATATAAGTTATATAATATATAATATATAATATTTTGGTATTAAATTTTTGTTTTAGCTAACTTATTTATTTCAAAAGATATGCGTTAAGTTTACATTTGAATAATGAGACTATGTTACTCACGTGATTGATGAAATACGAGTATATATTAAAAAATTCATAGTTATCAATTTGTTACTTAAATAGTTTCCTAGTACAATGAAAACATTGACATTCGGGCCGGGATCAAAGTGTAGTATCTGTTCTGCAGATACTGCAAGCTATGACTAGCTATGACTAGCTATGACTAGCAAAGACCAGATGTGGGGGCAACCCCACATGCCTGACCTTTAACCAGCTCCCATTTCCCACCTCTCGGGAGCTGGTCCCCTTTTTCCCTTCCCCCTCCCTTCACTCCTCACATTAAAAATCGGCCTTGTGCCTAATTTGCTCGGTGGGGGAGCAAATAAATACCATCTGTTCTGCAGATGTTGCACTTAAAATTATTTGTACCGTTCAATGGATGGGAAACACTCTATACTGGGACAATTATTATGTTTGCTTACTTTTAGGTGAGATGGTTTTACCACACATTAAAAACGGCCTTGTGCCTAATTTGCTTTGGTGGGAAAACAAATAAATACAATAATTTAATGTATATATACATCTATAAAAGTAAGAGTGTCTTATATGTCTATCGAAATTATCTGTCATTTTTTTGTATATAGTTTCAGTGAAACTTAACGTATATGGGATTTTCACCAATGAAACAGATTTGATTTGATCTTTAGCCGGTAAAAATAGTTGTTAAGCTGTGACATTTAAAAAGTCTGAACTTTTCAGTTGTAAGTCGATTTAAAGTTTTCGTGTACGAAAATATGCATTAATAGGTTAAACAACATTATTTGTTGCAGATTTGTATGTGTATGGGTTTAAATCACAGGTTACGGATAAAGTTGGAGAGCTATATATTGAGTTGAATATAATAATTGGGTCTATAATAATAAATTACTGCTAGTATATATCTATATATATATATGTATATATATATATATACACACACACATATATATATATACATATATATATATAGTAAGTTATAAAATGTATATGGCGATTAAGCTCTACCTACATATTGAGCACTTTTGAAGTAAATACTTAAATTTTACGCATAAATCTATACTTTCGTATATAGATTTATGTGAGTAAATTAAGTAGTTATATATATATATATATATATATATATATATATATATATATATATATAACTACTTAATTTACTCACATAAAATTAATATACGAAAGTAAAACTTTAAGTATTTACTATATATGATAAAATTACCTAAACTATTCATTTTGTTGCCAAGGATATATATTCGAAAATTCATGGATGACCCGGTCATTAGTTTTTTTTTTAAATTAAAACCGAATGTCTGTGCGTTGGCGTATGTGTGTGTGAAGTATCCTGATACGTAATCTGACCTTTATTAATCTAGATTAAAACTGTTTCATGTACTATAAATCGTATTTTATTATTATTGGTTATGAATGAAAACCACAGAATTGTCAATTTTAATATTTGTGTCCCTTAACCCTCTTGTATTGAGTGTCGTCCCCACCACTTTTTATATTCTGCAACATGCCAGGGTTTAATTTACCTTTAAAACGTGTATCCATTACATAAATATGCTGATGAAATGTTTTGCATTAAGATTCCTTGCCAAAGTCTCAAAAGTGACAATTACTTTGAAAAAAAAATGGTCAGAAGAGAATTTTCCATGCCATAGTACACATGAAAATGGCCATAAATGTTCTGTAATTTTTTTAGTGTTTACACAGTGCTCCTAGCAAATACTCCTCAACTACAAATTCTGCTTTAGAAGCCATTGTATATCACTAGTTTCCATATACGTATACACAGTGTTAGATATCACGTTGGAAAAATAATATACGGAAAACAACCTAGGAACCCTTTTCGCCAATAAACTCATCAGGAGTTAGTCGTTGGTTTTCAGAGATGCGAAAAAAAAAAACGAATTGTCACGCAAGCGCACATACTTGGGGATGCACCCTTTTTTATTTAACTTCAGTAAGTTTTAAGAGATCAAGGGGCTCCCTCCTGGAGCTAACACTTGATTCTGCTATGATTTAAATTTATATCCGAGCTGCTTTTGCGTGACAATTTAATTCGTTTTTTTTGGGGGGGGGGTATTTTGTTTTTGTTTTTGGGTTTTTTTTTTTTTTTGCTTGTGTATGATATACCAACGTTTAACTCCTTGTGAGTTTGTTGGCGAAATGGGCCCCTAGTCTTTTTTCCGTATATTATTTTGAAAGCGTTGCATACTTTTTGTACGGTCAAAAGTCACTGTGAGTTATATGTATATATATATAATGTGAATTAAAAGTAAAAATAAAGAGGTATGCAGTAGAAAGATGGTAAAACAA
>NC_136482.1:189184176-189244176 GCF_053919585.1 Euprymna scolopes
AAAACCTAAAATCTCCTTCATCTTTTCTTTCGAATAGTATTCCGATTTGTTTCCATGGAATTTACTGATGAATCACAACGGAAAATGTAGAATGCAAAGAATGTCGTTTTCGCTCTGGTTTTTTTTTTTTTTTTGTCAGCCTTCTCGCTTGTTTATTTTACCATTCTCTTTGTTTTTCTTGTCTTTTCTTATTCTTTGTAAATTCTCGCCATTCGTGGCTTTCCTTAATTATCGATAAAAACCCCAAAAAATTAGGAAGCTACAAGTTATCAGAAACTGAACCTTTTCCGTGTCCCCTTTGCTGTCTGACCGAAACCAATGTTCTAGATATCCTTAAAAGTTTCACTCTCCCAAGCCTTGATCCCCGACTTTCAGGGAAAGCAGGGCCATCGCTTGTTGTCTAAGGTGCCCTCACCGGGAAATGCCGATTGACTTTCCAGATGTAATTTTGAAGAACCAAAGTGATCTTCCCTTAAGGGCACTGGCTAATTTATTCCGCCTTCTGACCTTGTGTCACATCTAATCGTGGTGGGATAAGGCAAAAAATCGCTTTTCTTTAACAATAACTAGCAGTCCGTCTAGCGCTGCCCCGTCGTAAAATATGCATGAATATTATATTTTAATTAATACAGAAACTGAAACATATGCATGCCCGTATCATGTTTTTTTCTAAACCGTTCACTTCTTGTAAGTAAAAAAATAAAAAATAAATAAAATAAACTCGAGCTGAGATCGAAATCAAAACCTAAAGACAGTGAGTCATATACGATAACCATTAGACCAGCGTAACACGATCCTTTAAAAGTATTTTCAAACTACTTATTCTTTGTATCAGTAATCAGTCATGTGAATTTATCACACATGCCCATGCGTGAAACAGTTAGCAAACAATTACAAATCCGATGACTCCCACGTACCAAATTTTCAATTTTGACCCCGTAGGAACCCTTCTTTCCAGATGAAAACAGATTAAAAAGTTTTCCACATATCTGAATATTCTATATACCAAATTTCATTTCTCTAGATTAAAAATACGTTGAGTATATAGGTGAAAAGTGTCCTCACTCACACACACATTCTCACTTTTATAGAATACTAGCAGGAGTGCCCGGCGTTGCTCGGGTGTTTGGAGGTGTATGCTGTGCAAAAAAAGCAAAAAAACAAAAAAAAATGGTTAATTTTTTAAAACTTTGACCCCTATTATGTCCCCTTAAAATTTATAGTTTCGGGCTCAAATCACTTTATTAAGTTAGATCCAGGTTCAAGGAACCTATATCTAAAATCTCAAGTGTCTAGACCCAAAATTGTCGGAGGAGTTTGGTAGAGTTCTTAAAGGTCAAATCGTTGAAATTTGACCCCTTAACAGCCAAATTTCTGGCTGACACCCGTCACATCGATTTTCCCAAATCTCAGTACCCGGTATTTCAAATTTCGAGTCTACAGACTAAAAATTTACAGAGTTATTGCGTAGGGAAATGTACACAGACAGACAGACACACAGACAGACATACACGTTTAGTTTTATAGATATATAGACTAGCAAACCACCCCGCGTTGCCTGGTAGTAAAATATGCATAAATATTATATTTTAATGATTGCAGAATGATTATAAGAGATGGTGTACAGTAGAAATTGGACAATATAGTAATCGTTAGTAATGGAGATTCGGTAAATTTGTTAACAAATGGAACGGCTCATCAAGAACTTGTTTACGCTAGACTTGAAGACTACCATATTGTAGTCAGCTGGAAAGCAGAAGACTCCATAACATTATTACTTTCAGTTTCACTTTCTTTTTTGAGTTTTGTCTTTTCATTTTTATTTATTTTCCTTTTATTTTTACATTTTTCTTACTTGACCTTCAAATCACTTTTACCCACCCTGCCTTCTATTTTGTCGTTCGTCAGTTCTTTACATACTCCATTTCTATTTACCTTTTTTTCTATTTTCTCTCCTATTCGTTCTTCCTTTCCTACTTCTTATTTAATTGGTTTTAAAAGTCGCACATACTTTCATTTAGTTTCTCATATGTCTTCTCCCTATCTATCTGTTAATGTATCCATTTATCTATATATCCATCTGTCTATCTATTTATATCCCTCCCTTCTACTGCTCTGTCTTTCTATTCATCTATTTATTTATCCGTCTACTGATCTACCAATATATATATCTATATATATATATATATATATATATATATATATAGTCATGCATATACAGCGCTGTTTCGCAGCTCATTAGTGCGACTATATATATATATATATATATATATATATATATATATATATATATATATATATCACTCTAGCGAATAATCTATACATTTATCTATCTATCTATCTATATATATATATATATATATATATATATATATATGTGTGTGTGTGTGTGTGCGTGGGTGTGTGTGTTTCGCTGTTTCCATTACATCCAATCACTCCTTATATTCTTTCCACCAAACATTTTCTAAATTGAATCCAGAAAAAATTCAATTATTTCAATTCCGTTAAATTATTTCCTTTAATTAATTAAAGGAAATTATTGTGCATATTTTTTAAACGTATTCACAAGTCGGGCACATTTTCTTGTTTTTTTTTTTTTTTAATCTTTGCTGCCTTTGATAAAGAGTGAGGAGATAAACACAAACGTTTTGGAATTTATAAATAAAAAATAAAATAAACTGGGAGGCAGTTGAAGCGCCGGCGGAAGCCACAGAATCGCGTCAACGCGCAAATCTGGCAAGAGATTTCTATTATTTGCTAAGAATTCAGGAATGAAACGAGTATAAAAATAAAATAAAAAGATTTTTAAAATGAGGAAGAAGAGGGGTGGTAGGATGCGGTGAATATACTTTGGATGTTTCTATAAACTGTATAAATGAAGAGCCACCTAGATGAAAGACGCAGGCAACTAATAAAACTACAAAATAGATATAAACTGATATGATACTCACTAAGTTTTCATAAAAAAAGAAAGGAGAGAAAGAGGGTTGATAATATCATATGGGACAAAACCACTATAACAGTAAAGGTGTCTGCCCGTGAAAGTTTTGTGGCAATTAAAAAAATATAAAACAAGTTTTAGTCAATAACCAACCAAACTCTCTTGTAGATAAACAAATAAAACTAGCGATCAGCAACTTGAATTAAACTAGTAATAATCAAAAAGAAAACCCTCACACTATTCAAATATATTTCCGTAATCAGCTACACAAGAACCCCAAAACTAAGGAAAGTATTCTAAAACATATAATCTGTCGATACGTGACTCGTAATAACAAAATAAAAATAAAATGTATTATCTTTTTAAAAAAAAACTGCAGACAACTAAGCTCGTAATTAAAAACATTTCGCAGACAAATAAGATGTGAGAAATAACCAACGTAGTTTACGAATTTAACTGTCCATTAAGAGAAAGTATCTCTAATAATACTAACTGCATAGGCTATACTATAAACACATTGCCGCAAAGATTAACTCTCCATCTCTCTGACTCTAGTTCGATATCGACACATTTGGGAAAACATGGCTGCCATCATTCGGAATTCCGACAAATCATGGTAAAAAACACTAAGGAAAACAAAAAAAAATAATTTCTACAACATGCCTGAGGATAGGAGAGGGGTATCTCTGTCGAAAGCGATCGCAATGGATCCAACTTATACAATTTTGGAAAAAGCACAAAGAATACTATTCGGAGATTGGAGAAGTCGAAAAGGGAGATAATAAAACAGAAGAATTCCGTGCTCTTCAATAACTTTTGTTTGAATGAGAAGATTCTGCCTACATATACAGAATTGTATATATATATATTCCCATAATTGTAAATACGTAATCTGCTGGAATGAAAATATCATATTAAAGTATATCTTATGACCGGGTAACGCCGAGTGGCCCGCTTGTTATTAATAAAAGTCGTAGAATATCTGAATAAAAATATTTGACAAAATTGTTTGTGAAATGTGTTTTAGTTTCATCGATACACCAGCTATTTATTGTATATTTTTATTGTGTTCTATTTTCTTTAGAAAAAAAACTATAACTTTGTAATAGAGTGTAAAACGTCTTTCCAAAATTCTATGGCTCTCACGGGGATGCAATTATTTCGATTATTTCATCGAATTACAGTTTTATTATCAATTTGTCCTCGGAACTATTTCAACAACAGGAGCCAACAAGACATGTTATACCTGGGAGATATATAATAGAACCATGTTTATATAAATCACATTAAAGAAATAGAAATATCCCCATTTCTTTTTTCAGTTTGTTCTTCTATCTCTTTCCATTTTTCTTTCTCGCTTTCTCGGTGTCTATTTCTCATTCTTATTGTCCTTTCTACCGACTGACATTTATATCCTTTTTTAAATTCTTATTCCTCCATTTAATGACCCTACCGTTAGCAACTCTTGAATATATCAAATTCATTTCACATGTGTCGGTCACCTGTAGAATCGATATACAGCAAAACTTCGTTACTTTAACTTTGAAGAAATAATAAACAGCGATTATCCGGCGAGGAAATAGCAGTACGCTAGCCATATGCGGCTCAAGGGATTTCTAGGTGGTATACCAAATTACACAAGGAAAATATAATTTTTTTGCTGTTTTTTTCACCCTCAAACAAGGCACAGTGCTACTAAGTCGTAAAGATCTATTATTTGAGACCAGATTTGCCGGAATACTATGTATGGATTTGGCAGCAAGATGTTCATATTAAACCTGAACTTCTGCATGTATGTACAGTAAGAGAAATAGGGACCTGGGAGAGAATTTCAAGGTCTAGCAATTAGATGCAAGAAGTTATTTGATTAGAAGGCTTTATAGTATCTAGGGAACTCTACAGTGTAAGGGTGGGATTTTGCTGCTGGTTTCGGGGTTATTCTCGTCAAGAGTGTACTAATCTTTTGAGTTTATCTGAGCATTTATCATTAAAGTACATTGGGACATTTCGGCGATGAGACGCAAGTTGGAGTTTTACCGATAGTATTGAACCTATTAGATTGGCGACTCTTTTTTTTAACCCTATCTCGAAGCGAAAGACCAGTGGCTGATTCACCAGCTAGGATGTAGCAAGAATATTCCATGCATTGGTGGATAGTAACTTGTAGAGGACCTAAGTATTTTGCAATTGTTTTTTTCGGTCACACACACTAACAATTGAACCTTCAACCTTCAGGAGAATATATCTTTTACAATATGCCTGAAGAAAGTCGGAGGTTACACTGACGGAAAAGTTGTAAAAATGGCACGCAGGATGTGAACAAGAATTCCGAAGAATACATATAATACAAGAGTATTGTTCTCATCTTGAGTGTCATTTTCACAACGTTTCGAGCGATGAAACTTTCTTCAGATGTATCTTCTCGAACCCGTGAACGTTTCTGTCGAACTCAAGAATTTGGATTGAATTTCTTACACCTGAAGAGGATCGGAGGTTACATCGACTGAAACGTTGTGAAAATAACACTCAAGATGAGGACTAGTCCGAAGAATAGATTTTTTTTTACACGGTGGTCACCACTTATCAAGGTCCGGAAGCCACTCAGGGATAAGGGTTATTGCAAGTACAGTACGTTAGTGTGGAGATTTAATCAAGTGTTTACTTAAGAGGGCGGTTCATTAGGAATTTGTTAACGTTGGACTTGAAGTCAGGTGGGAGCGGTTCATTAGGAATTTGTTAACGTTGGACTTGTAGTCAGGTGGGAAGCAGGCAGACGGAACAGAGTTCCACAGGCGTGCAGTTCTAAGAAAGAAGCTTTGTTCATAGAACAACAGTTATAATACAAATAACCAATCCTCATCTCAAAGATTCACTTTAAAACTTATCTAACAGCAACGACTTAAAAGACATTGTTTCAGAGGAAGTTGAATTCGGTCCGAGAATGATTGGCACGTTTCAATGGGCGACAAGTAATCCGATTGTTAAGCTTGGATTTCTTTCATGAAACTGATTCAATTTGTCAGTTTGAAAAGAGAAAAGGGATGAAGAGAAAGTGCGTGTGTATGATTCGAATGCAAATGGGCTGTAGATGGAGAAAACGACGACAGAACTACATGCCTTCAGATTTCAATGGTTGTGTATCTGACGACCCCCAGGAGAATGACACAAGAATTAATGTGGTCTCCACTTGGATAAGGAAAAGTCAGTGGACGAGAAAACGTTATCGTCTGTTATGGCATTTATCGACGGACCTTCTTGCAAATTAGACAAAATACAGAGTCAACGCACTATCTAGTAATATTTCCTCCCCCCCTCTCTCTCTATCTCTCTCTCTCTCTCTCTCTCTCTCTATATATATATATATATATATATATATATATATATATATAAGTCTAGCAATCTCACTGGCTTTCATTGCTTTGCATTCGTTCTGAAAGGAAGATGAATAAAATGTACGTTCTTTTTTAGAACATTCTCCTTCTTACACACACACACACACACACACACACATTATATATATATATATATATATATATATATATATGCTTTCTATTAGTTTTTACATAAGTATTGATATGTCGTACATATCCATGAGCATGTTTCGGTCAGCTATTGTAACTATAGACCTCGTCAAGCGATACAGCTTATATGAAAGCTAAGTTCGTAGACTTAGCTTTCGTTTAAGCTGTACAGCCTGAAGAGGTTTCTAGTTACAAGTAACAAGCTGACCGAAACATGCTCATTAATGTGTAGTGACATATCAATACTTATGTAAAAACAAATAAAAAGTATATATTGACCTACTCTAGTATTAAGCACTCTTGTATTAACCTCGTTAATACGAGAGTGCTCAATTACCTCGTTAATTGCTTCATTGATTACTTTGCCTCTGAAAATATTAACCTTAAATTATATATACATATATCTACATATATATATATATATATATATATATATATATATATATATGTATATATATATATATATATATATATATATAGATAGATATGTCATTGGAAAAATACGCTTATTCAATTATATTTCGCTCTTTATTTATACCAATCCTTTAATTTATGAAGCGCAATATAACCACGGAGCATATACAAATAAATGACAAAAAGTCTATATTACAAATTTCACGATGTTACGTATCTTACCGCTTTATTTTTACCAGCATGATAAAATGTTCAATTATTGACAGTACCTATTTCATAGCGCAAAATCGTTCATGTAATTACGATGTAATTTTTATAAATGTATTCCGCTCTAACTTATCAGAAGAATAGGAACTACTCAACTTAAAAAAATAATAATAATATGGGCATGATTACAAAATCCAAATATCGGAAGAGAAGTTGAATTTTGTTTTCTTTTCGTTACGTCATTTTTACTCTTAGTTTCACCAAAATTTGTATAACTTATTTATTTACAAATTATATTCTAGAGTATACCTGGTATAGCGAAGTTTATCAGTCTCGACCTGCGTTTTTGAGGTACAAAGCGGCTTTTTGTTTAAGATATAATCGTCAACACCATTAAGCCGTCGCAAGCTTAAATAAACTGCAGAAAAAAACAGGAATACGAGCACGATTCGTCGGATTACGAATGGGGTGCAACCTTTTTGTGTTCCCCCATAATAGGTAATCTGCGTTCGTAAACAGCTGTCTGGTGTTGTCGTTTGTTTAATGGGATTTAAAATATAATTATTTATTTTTATCATCAATGGAACAGTTTATATAAATGAAACTTTATCTCTGTGTGTGAGTTTATTGCTTATAGATTCCGAAACGGCTGAACAGATTTTGTTTTAAAAATTACAGACTTTTAGTGTATAAGTCTGGGAGTAATCTTAGTTAAGTTTTATCATAGAATTCCTCCGATAATTGCTGATAATCGAAACTATTATTTAAATTTATCTATCATCGGTAAAGCCATTTTTTCCATGTCGTTGTTTAGCAACAATGATAGAACAGCGGGCCGTGAAAATTCTACTGTGGGTAAGTTGAGAGCGTGTTTTCTTTGGGGGGGGGGGTGCATGACGTGGTCTTTTGGTTCAAACTCCGAACGTAAAATTCTTTATTTATTATTATTAACTACAAAGAATTTTAAAAGACTTGAAAGTATACGTGTTTTTTTTTTTGGGGGGGGGGGCATGACGTTGTCTGAAGGTTCAAACCCCGCACGCAAATTTCGTAATGTTTTTTTTTTTCTTTAACTTGAAACAAGTTTATTTATAAGATTAGGACGTTTACGCGTGTGTGTATATTTTTAAATATCTATTATTTTTGCAATATAAAACTGGAAGATTACGGTACTTTAATTAAACTTTATAATTGACAAGCGACTGACCCTGAAGAAATTACAAAACATCTACACACATTTAGTGAAAATGTGATTCGGAGGTTTCTTATATGTCGGTTTAACAAAACATAGCCCCCCCCCCAACAACCAAGCACAAGTAGTATGCCCGGCAACGTAAGATAAAAATTTTTTCGACGCAGTTGACTACTTGTAGAACTATACAGCGACAACCACATACATTCTGATGATGGTGTTGAGCTGGAAGAATCGCTACTAAGGGGACAAACCAGAGAAATTGGATTGTTGCTGGAACGTTGCATCCAATGTGTGGGGGCTACGTGTATCATTAAGGTGTAAATATAACCGAAATTTATTAAAATAGTTTTAGAATTACAAAAAAATATATATATATTGGATTTACGAAAGAAACAGATAAAAAAAATAAGCAAGGCCGGGTTATACTGCAAGTATATATATATATATATATATATATATATATATATATATATATATATATATATATATATATATATATATATATATATGATTAGTTTTTTTTTGGGGGGGGGGAAAGAATTCCAGCAGAGTGCTCCATTAAAAGGAAAATCCAAATTGTAAGAGCGTATTATATATATATATAAATATATATATATATATATATATATATATATATATATATATATATAGCTAGTGTTACTGGGTTCGAATCTATAGACTTGTGTTAATCGTGACACTCTGCACTGAAGATTCCCGAAAGGATGGAACACTAGTGTCTGTAGGTATTTTATTATTTTATTATTATAGTATATATATATATATATATATATATATATATATATATATATATATATATATATATATATATATATATGATTAGTTTTTTTTTTGGGGGGGGGGAAAGAATTCCAGCAGAGTGCTCAATTAAAAGGAAAATCCAAATTGTAAGAGCGTATTATATATATATAAATATATATATATATATACATATATATATATATATATATATATATATATATAGCTAGTGTTACTGGGTTCGAATCTATAGACTTGTGTTAATCGTGACACTCTGCACTGAAGATTCCCGAAAGGATGGAACACTAGTGTCTGTAGGTATTTTATTATTTTATTATTATAGTATATATATATATATATATATATATATATATATATATATATATATATATATATATATATATATATATATAGTCATCCACACAATACAAGCACCTTTACCTAGCCAGGGATTGAACTTACACCTATTGAGTTGATAGTCGTCAATTCTAACATCCGGCCTATGGGATCGGTGCTCGCAAACGGCCTCACCAAATGCCCATTTAAATAGACACTCGCCAACCGCTTTTACAGTGCTCGAGCTAGTTGTTTATTTATAAACAAACAGCGAACCTTGCATTAAAGTCAATTAAGCAGCGAGTGCGATCCATTTACGACAGTGCTCTACCCAAAGGGGAAGGTTAAAATATATAGTCATCCACATACAATACTGTTCGGCTGTATCACAGCTTTGCAATGCGGCTAGACCAGCACATTTTCCTAGCCAGAGGTTGAACCTACAATCTCCTAGTAGATAATGGGTAGTTCTAACCTCCAGTATGAACAGTGCTCGCAAACGACCTCATCACAATATAAATACACTTCAAGATTCAAATATGTATTTTTAATGAAAAACAGCTCCTCCAGCATGTTAAAATTTCAGTACATTTGTTACAGATGCGTTATGCAGAAAAAAAACGGTAAATAGTATGTCAATACCGTCTCTTTTCGTGCATAAACTATTTAGACAGAAAAACCTGCATGACAATATAATTCTGTAAGAAGAAAAAAGTTAATAGAAGACTCAATATCACGTATTTTGTTCCAGCAGCCATCTCTGTTTAACATGTATTGAGCTTCTAAACAAAAATGATTGGTATGCATAAAAGGTGAAATATAATTGAAAAACTATATTTTACCAAAAACCCACACAAACATGCCTACAATCTCCTAGTAGATAATGGGTAGTTCTAACCTCCAGTATGAACAGTGCTCGCAAACGACCTCATCACAATATAAATACACTTCAAGATTCAAATATGTATGTTCATACTGGAGGTTAGAACTACCCATTATCTACTAGGAGATTGTAGGTTCAACCTCTGGCTAGGAAAATATGCTGGTCTAGCCGCATTGCAAAGCTGTGATACAGCCGAACAGTATTGTATGTGGATGACTATATATTTTAACCTTCCCCTTTGGGTAGAGCACTGTCGTATATATATATATACAGTAGTAAAAAAGTAAATTAGTCAAAACCTGGAAAAAGTGATCAATACTATTGTAGAGCAAAAATATTTTATATATATATGCTTAGTTACACATGTCTCGATTACCGAATCGTGTCAACGATCCGATATATATATATATATATATATATATATATATATATATATATATATATATATATGTATGTATATATGGATATATAATATATATATATGGATATATATATATAGAGAGAGAGGGGAGAGAGAGTGGGGGAGAGAGACGTGAAAAAGTGTTTAGAGCGACAAAGAGAACTGATTCTATGCTAGAAGATCAATATATAAACTCCAGATGAACTTTGATAAAAATTAAAGATCCAGAAGTTTCACAGTTATCTATGAAAATCTCTGAAAGAAAACGAAAAAAAAAAAGTTACGATCCAAAGACACTAACTGATTCTTCACACGATTAAACAATGCAAACAAATTAGTAACCCAATCCATAGACGCACGTCAACTTCAAGATTAGGTGAATATCAAAAGTGATTCAAGAGGGTTTAGCGAGAGGCAACACGAAAATAAGTGTTATCATCAACATGTATGGTAATTTTCTGAATAATATTCTTTAGAAAAGAATCCAATGTTTGTTTCTTATGCTTTTCTTTTTTTAATATACTTTAATCTATATCTATCTATCTATCTATCTATCTATCTATCTATATATATATATATATATATATATATATATATATATATATACAAGTGAACGTGTATGTGTGTCTGTGTGT
The DNA here is from genome assembly GCF_053919585.1 of Euprymna scolopes. Classification (NCBI taxonomy): domain Eukaryota; kingdom Metazoa; phylum Mollusca; class Cephalopoda; order Sepiida; family Sepiolidae; genus Euprymna; species Euprymna scolopes. Next base: position 189,195,465 of record NC_136482.1, read on the forward strand.
GTACATTTCCCTATGAAATAACTTCGTCAATTTTTAGTCTACAGACTCGAAATTTGATATACCAGGTACTGAGATTTTGAAAAATCTGTGTGGTTCGTTTTAGGCCAGAAATTTGGCGGTTAAGGGTCAAAGTTCAACGATTTGACTTTTGAGAACTCTACCAAACTCCTCCGATAATTTTGGATCTAAATACTTGAAATTTTAGATATAGGTTCCTTGGACATGGATCTAACTTAATAACTTACTTTGAGCTCCAAACAATAAATCTTAAGGGGTCATAAAAGGGGTTAAATTTAAAAAAACATTACCGCTTTTTTTTTCTCAACATACACGTCCAAACACCCGAGCAACGCCGGGCTGAAATGCTAGTATATCTATAAAAGTGAACGTGTCTGTGTGTCTGTGTGTCTGTGTGTGTACATTTCCCTACAAAATAACTCTGTCAATTTTTAGTCTACAGACTCGAAATTTGATATTCTGTGTACTGAGATTTGGGAAAATCCGTGTGATCGGTTTTCGGCCAGAAATTTGGCTGTTAAGTGGTCAAAGTTCAACAATTTGACCTTTGAGAACTCTACCAAACTCCTCCGACAATTTTGGATCTAAACACTTGAAATCTTAAATATAGGTTCCTTGGACATGGATCTAACTTAATAACTTGATTTGAGTCCAAAACAATAAATGTTAAGGGATCATAATAGGGGTCAAAGTTTAAATAAATTGACCGCTTTTTTTTTTTTTGCTCAATATACACCTCCAAACACCCGGGCAACGCCGGGCTTAAATGCTAGTAATAAATATAAATAAAATATTACTTTCGTCTGGGATTAATTTTCGTTTGAAAAATTGGGTTTCTATTATTCTTATCAACGGTAATTAAGAATTAACTGTCCATATCGGTTCTGGTTACTTACCCATTAATCAGATCACTCGCTCGCTCTATATTTATTAAAATAATACCTGATATTTGAGAACGTTTCTGTTAGTATTTATAGCAAGTATACTCTTTTCAGTGTCAGGTACGTCTTTCAATGCAAACCACACACACGTATGTAAATTAGATAGTAAAATAATAATAATAGATGCTCGTGGTCCCATGTGTTTTCTATGTAACGTTCATCTTTATTTTGTCAGAATCAGATTCCAACCTTCTACGGATCCGTGAATAAACATAAATGCTTATAATCAAATATATAAAATCAGCAAAGATCAAATATCGATGACAGATCAAAGACCTTTCCTCGGCTTTTTGGAATAAAATGAACGTATTCCTTTCCGCTATTTTTTATCTCAACATTTTCCTATCATTTCCCTCCCCAATCAATAATCAATATGAATTCGAATAAAAAGAGAAATGATTTAGAAAATAAGATTCGATGGTAATGGAGTAATAAGATGAGATCGATTTATATATCTTTCACTTTTTATTGGTTTCATCTTAGAATGTAGAATCGTTTAGAATGAATAAAACAAAGATCCTTTTATAAAAACAGGCGTCACTAATTATGAATTTGATTAGAGAAGCAGCAAAGCGACATCCGAACGACATATATTTTACTTGAAAGTTGAAGACATTAATGCCACTCACGAAATCTTTCAGAGTTGTATAATTTTATTGATCAAATAAAAAGCAAACTTTGCACAGCCTTTAAAGATCAAAAACATGCATTATAGAGCGTTTTTAGAGGCGGCGAACTTTAAATGGATAACTCTATTTTCTTTAATTGCAGATTAGGCAACTATTGTTTTTTTTTTTTTTTAAGTTCAGCTTAAATTGTGATCTCATCATATGATTTTAGCAGGACAGAGTCACGTGACACAACGCAATGCGATTAACTTACTGTAAGAAACATTCGAGGAATATTTTAATAAAATGGACCTATCAACTGACCACCTCATTCGTGGGATTTTACCCAATGAAAATATTTTCTTTGGGGGATATAAAAATCCCACGTCTACAATGATAAACCAATCACATTAGACAACTTGAATGACGGCATCCGATGCGTTATCGCCGAAACAAAACCTAATTTAATGCGTAGAGTTTGTGAAATTTTGATTTGTAGATTACGCCATATACGCGCAGTCGCGGGCGTCATATGGCGAAATTTTATTTAAAATATAAATGTCAAAAATGAATTTTTGGAATAAATCACATATTTTCATAATAAAACTAATTTTCTTTTATTTAATGAAATTAGAATCGCCGCCTCTAAAAAAACAGACAAAAAAATCACACACATTATTTTAATCATGAACATTACTGTAAATATTTCGAGTACTATTTTTTTTTACTTGGAAGTCAACACTTATCAAGGCCCGGAGGCCACTCGGGGATAAGGGTTATTGCGTGTACAGTAATCAATGGGACAATATCGTAGTAATCTTTAGTCATACTTTAGGGGGCGGTTTACACAAGACTTCTTCAGGTCTATTTTATTAAATTCGGGAATCTTCGTCGAACTCGGGAATCTGTACAGAAATTGCTAGAAGAAAACTTTATTTAATCAACCAGGGCAGCATGCGTTCTATCTATCTATTTATCTATCTTATATAATTATCTAGCGGAGTAAATGACAGATTTGAGTCGTGACATATTTTGACAAGTATCAAAATCTGTCGATGAGTAGCAGGTGTTCCGGTTTGAGTAAACTGAGTAAGCACAAGTTAGTTGAATCCTAGACGCCGTACAAGCAAGATGGGTTAAAGGGTTTCCCCATGAGCGAAATTGCCGTCTCAAATAGAGAAACCACAAATCAAGAAATATCGATTCACTCCATTTGCTGCCGTATGGAGATGCCTGAGGAATGAATAAAATGTACATAAAAACAATCATTCGTCTTAGGTCCCTTTTCTTGAGGCTTTTTTTCTTTAAACGGATTCGAGTCCACCCAAGATGATTGACGACTCTCCCAGAAGCAGCCAGCAGCAGATAGGTACGTTGTCCTATGTCCTCGTTACGTGTATTATATGTTTGACACGCACGCAACGCAAAACACTAGACGAGTCACAGGCCGTTTAGATAGATATTTAGGACACGAGGACAACAGTCCGTTATATATCGAACACAACGTACATAGATCCATATATATGACCTGTTAGTAAAGGATATGCAATATACGATCTAGTGTAATGAAAACGCAACACTTCGAATAATTGCGAATTACTTAATTACGTTACGGTAATTGCTGATGAACGAGATTATGCTACTCCCGCGGATTAAATAAACAGTTCTGTTGGGAATTCTGTGCAGATTCCCGAATTCAGCATGAAGATTCTCGAGTTTGATATGAGATACTTGAAGAAGGTCGGGGGTTATAGCGGTCGAAACGTTGTGATATTTAATCTCTAAAAAGGGGGTAGTATTAATTCTGTTTAGGGTGCCACTGTGCGAACAGGTGCGTAATGATATTATTTGACAAAATAAAATTAAACATTTCCATTGTTCTCCCTGTCCTCAATCATTTAACAATTATTTAGAACAAAGATCAAGTTGAATACGTATCCGCTGTTTTCCAAGAGTTTTTTTTTTTTTTACACAGTGATCACCACTTATCAAGGCCCGGAAGCCACTCAGGGATAAGGGTTATTGCAAGTACATTACGTTAGTAAGGAGATTTGCTGAAATGTTTACTTAAGGGGGCGGTTCATTAGGAATTTGTTAACATTGGACTTGAAGACAACCAAGTTGTAGTCCGGAGGGAAGTAGGCAGACGGAACAGAGTTCCACAGGCGTGCAGTTCTAAGAAAGAAGCTTTGTTCATGGAATCTGCGTTTTGATGTAGGCACAGATATAGAGTGGGGGAAATTTTTCACAGTAGATTCAGCTAGACGGGTGTTTTTCGTGAAAGATTGGCGAGGGGGGGACCAGAGATTGGAGTTCAGACGAGCATCTGCCATGGAAATAACGATAAAACAAGGATAGGCTCGCAACGTCTCTTCTGTGGGAGAGAGGTTGCAGGGTAAAGAAAAGGGCATCCCCCACAAAGCCACGAAGTCTATTTTGTACTCTGTCAAGGCAGGATAGGCTGTTTTTAGCAGGTCCTGCCCAGATATGGCAACAGTATTCCATCCTTGGACGTAATTGGCTTTTATATAGATAGAGAATTGCATCCGTAGTGAGATATCTTCTGGGGCGGTAGAAGGATCCCACCATCTTTCCAGCGACCTTGGCAACAGACTTGATGTACGTGTTCCATTTCAGATCAGGAGTAAAGGTCAAACCCAGAAGCTTGTCAAAACTTTCTCGAGTATGGTATCTTGTTGGAGGTAATTATTTGTTACTGCATTAAGTACGTTAATTAAACGAGTGACATTCCACGATCAGAGTGTTTTATGCATGTGCAGTTACAGGGATGGCACGTAGATACCAAGGTATTTATAAAATTTGTGAAATTTACTGTTTCTGTTACGATTATATCGTTTTGTTGAAACGCAATAAAAGGACGCCGTAATTTCTTTCTACCACTGATGGCTATAATTTTTATATTAATACTATTATATCGTCTACAAGACTAAGTTCACTTTTATAGATACACTAGCATTTCAGCCCCCGTGTTTAGATGTGTATGTGGAGCAAAAAAAAAAGTGGTAGTAGGAAGGCAGGCTCGAACCTGTAACGCAAAGGAGGAAAAGAACGGGGTAAAACCTAACGTTTATGCTGTTACGACCACCGCCAAACCGGAAGCGACATTTTTTTAAAAATAAGGCTAGACAATCTAAAGGAGGGCATAATTTTTTAAAATATCGGCGAAAAAATTGATCCCCCCTGTAGACAAGTTGAAGGTGAAGATATTAATGTTTTTAGCCAATTTTTCGATATTTGTCGTATGAAAGGTAGAATTAAAAAACGATGCTGATCTTGGTAAAATCCGTCGCCTCTATTGAAAGTTTAAGGCAGACATGCAAACAGACATACATACATACATTTATATATTGGTAACTAAAAATTTTCGACCCAAACTGATGAAAATGCTTGCCCTATCTCTGAATACGTTTTATGTAAAATTTCAAATATTTAGACCAGAAATTGTCTGAGTAATTTGGAAGAGACAGCAGAGGTCAATTTTTTAAACTTTGACCCCTTAAAATTTATTGTTTTGGGCTCAAATCAAGTTATTAAGTTAGATCGATGTCCAAGTAACCTATATCTAAAATGTCAAGTGCGTATACCAAAAATTGTCGGAGGAGTTTGGTAGAGTTCTCAAAGGTCAACTCGTTGGACTTTGACTCCTTAATCGCACAATTTCTGGCCAAAACCCGATCACGTCGATTTTCCCAAATCTCAGTACCCTGTATATCAAAGTTCGAGTCTGTAGACTAAAAATTGACAGAGTTATTGCGTAGGGAAATGTACACAGACACACAGATACACAGATACACATACACGCACAGACACTTTCACTTTTATATATATATATATATATATATATATATATATATATATATATATATATATATATATATATATATATATATATATAGACTATCATGGGTGTCCGGTCTTGCCCGGGTGTTTTGAGGTGTCTGCTGAGTAAAAAAAATACAAAAAAAAACGATCCATTTTTAAAAACTTTAACCCCTATTATGACTCCTTAAAATTTATTGTTTTGGACTCAAATCAAGTTATTAAGTAAGATCCAGGTGCAAGGAACCTATATCTAAAATTTCAAGTGTTTAGACCCAAAATTGTCGGAGGAGTTTAGTAGAGTTCTCAAAGGTCAAATCGTTGAACTTTGACCCCTTAACAGTGAAATTTCTGGCGGAAAACCGATCACGTCGATTTTACAAAATTTCAATACCCTATATATCAAATTTCGAGTTTGTAGACTTAAAATTAACAGACTTATTGCGAATTAAAATCTACACAGACACACAGACACACGTTCACTTTTATGGATAGATAGATAGATATAATCATCCAAAGACATGTTGATTTGTTTTATTACAATTGTGTAGTTAGATTGATAACTAGACGAATACACAGTTCGAACCTTTAACAATTTACTTAATAATCCGCACCTCTCAGTGATGGAGAGAGAAAGGAAAGGTGAGAGTAAATAGAAACAATAACACACGAATTTGTCTTCATTCACGTAATACGCGTGAATTGGTGTGATACATTGATAAGAAAATACAATCGAAAATCTGTTTAACTTAATTAGCACCTTTGATCTTTGCGAAATTAGACTGACGTTTCTAATGCGAAATGTAAATAATTTCCTGCATTTTTACCAATTACCAACTTCTCCACTATTCCTGGCCTTTCCCCTTTCCCTCTTCTCCTAACCTTACCTCGCTATTTTTTCTCACTCTCAAAAGAAACCAAAATGCGCCAAAGTATTACATTTGGTCTTTTTTCAATCTCTATTCTTTTTCTTTTTTAAGACATTGTTCTTGAAGATTCTTTTACAGAAGTCAATATTTTACACCCACCTACTTCTCCCCATTCCCCCCACGATGTCTCTTCCGACAATTGTGTATTCCCCTTTCTGAACCATCGTAAACGGGGCCGTTCATTTCGTCGCAAAAGGAATTCTAACGAAATGCGAGATTAAGAAAACAAACGAATCTGAAAGTCTGTAATTCTACGTAATTAAGATTGCAGTCGTATGAAATGCCGATTCAGCAATACGTATTCTACTTTGCTACCGTTGTGAGTGGCATGACCCCGTCTGTTCTCCTTTCACCTATACGGTTAATAATACGCTATTTGAACTTAATGGAGCAGTTATATTAAAAGAAAAACTTCTAGATGACACCGATATTCGTGTGCCTATCAATCATATATATATATATATATATATATATATATATATATATATATATATATATATATATATATATACAGTGCGCCCTAATAAAATGTATAAACTCTTTAAATTACCTCAACTTGCTACATGAATACGCTATACCACGTTCGCAAGAGGTGTTTAGGAATAAAGAATAAAGAATGGCACTTCCAGAGGGATGACGAAAGAACATATCTTGATAGTCACCTGCGAAACAGATAGTTATGACAGAGAGGCAGTCTCGAGTACTGTTCACGCTCACTGGATCGCCCTCCCCAATGGATTTTTCTCTTGGGAGGGGGGCAGGTCATGTTAAACACAGGTTCGCATCACAAAACGAGCTACAACGGATGAATTGTAAGCAACCATTGGAAGAAGATATGTCACCAGTTGAACTGATTAGGAACATTTTCGATACAATCAATGAGCGTTGTAAGCTGTTCATGGACCACAATGGCCAATAATTTGTACACTTTCATGTATGAAACCTTTCTTTCTTATAATATATATATATATATATATAATGTAATTATCCACTGACACGTGTTTCATCGTCGACGACTCATCAGAGTAGCTGTATCTAGCGAGATTCTAAATCGGGACCCAACGGTAATGCGCCTTAACCCTTACCCCTAGACCATCTCGCCAACTGTCTGGATATATCGCGATTTACTTAGATGTTGTTTTGTTTTGGTTTTAGCGATATGTTTTGAATGAATTCAATTATTTACGAAAGTGCATTTTTACCTAAATGCGAGTTGGGAATAATTTTCCCTTTTTACCCAATTTGGTACCCCCACATGGGGAGCGGTATATACATTATTTTTAAAATGTAATTATCCACTGACACGTCTTTCGTCGTCTACGACTCATCAGAGTAGCTGTATCCAGCGAGATTCGAAATCGGGACCCAACGGTAATGAGCATAAATCCTTACCCCTGGAACATCTCATTTCGAATATCGCTAGATACAGCTACTCTGATGAGTCGTAGACGACGAAAGACGTGTCAGTGGATAATTACATTTTAAAAATAATATATATATATACCGCTCCCCATGTGGAGGTACCAAATTGGTTAAAAAGGGAAAATTATTCCCAACTCGCATTTAGGTAAAAATGCACTTTCATAAATAATTGAATTCATTCAAAACATATTGCTAAAACCAAAACAAAACAACATATGTATGGCGTTTCACACACGCTAGGAGTCATCAGGCTTATGATTAAGCCTGATGAATCCTAGCGTGAATGAAGCGCGAAATATTTTGTGTATCTTAATTGCCATATATATTTTATAACTTACTACCTAGCTCTACCTACGTATTGAGCGCTGTTGAAGCTTACTCATAAATTTATACTTTCGTATATTACTTTATGTGATTAAATTTAGAACTTATATATATATATATATAGTCATCCACATACTGTACTTTTTCGCTGCTTCACAGCTGATCAGTTCGGCTAGACAAGCAACTACCGCAAGTCAGGATCGAAACCCGATCGCCCAAACGACAGTCGGAGCCTCTAAGCGTGGTGCTATACGGCTGCTGCTATGCGGGCAGTGAATTAACAATGTTTTGACAGTCCAAATACATAAGCTCACTTTTTTTACACAAAGAGCATCGCTTTATACGCTAATGGTAATTTGTATATCACTTCCCAAATGCTCAACCTAAGTAAGGGAGCATTATATATATATTACCAGTAGGCCCCCAGGCGTTGACAACCTTATATTATAATGCATGCAGATTTCGTATTTATTATTATAGAACCAATCCATTATTGCTTGTTATCCAATATTCATGATTTCAAAAGTTGTAAAAAAAATGACTTGAGTACTACTCGCAAGATTCGAAACCAATTTAGCAACTTTGAGCTACGATTGTTAAATTTTCAGCACGCACAAAAGTGTAATGCTTTATTCGACTTAGTTGCCAAGGACAACTGCTTTGGTTTTAATTTCGATCTCTTAGCAGCAAAAACCAAATCGAAATAATGCTACAAGTCTAAATAACATATATATCAAAGTTAAACTCTGTGTTTATTCTAAAGTCTGAAGAAATGCTGGTTTTTGAAAATTTTCAAACAATATAATGCTTGAAATTGTCGAACTGGACATTGAAACAATTGTAACATAAAATGAAATACACTTTTCGTTTCCATCAACACCTTGTCTTGAGGTCTTGATTTTGCCCACACAGTAAATATATATATATATATATATATATATATATATATATATATATATATATACTTCTGTGTGCTAGAAGTTTTCATCTTAAATTTTACGCAATTATGCACGAATGAAATTCAATGAAACAATGAAATAAAATAAATCATCTAAAAAGAAACCGTTAAAATATAATTAATTAATTAATTAACGCATATTTTTAAGGGTATATGCAAATTACTTAATAGTCGCTTGCATATCTATGACAGTATATTAAAAAGTTTTCTTTAATAATTAATATATATATATATATATTTATATATATATATATATATATATATATATATACCAGACTACCCGTGACCCGTTGGGTCAGTATGTTATATAAACTATGGAATTCATGTATGAGCGTGACACTTGTGACGTAAAGAAATTAGGGTTTTTTTTTTAACATAACAGAAAAATTTCTATGAAAGTATATTAAAATGAAAAATCACGGACAAATCACTCAAATATGAAAACATCCTCCCTATTCGTGTAAAGTTACCTATTTTTCCGAATAATTGCTCAAAAATCGAAAATTAAACATGATTATCCTACGAATCGAACGCCGAGGAAAGTCATTTAGCAGCAAAAACGAACATGAATCTACCGAAAAGAAGGTAAAACCCATATTGGAATCCTTCAACTAAGGTATAGAAACTTGAAATCTAAAAAAAAATAGTTAATAAAACCCGAAGCAAAAAAATAAAACTTAAATAAATAAAAAAATAAAACTGATATTGAAACAGATTTAGTAAATGTGTCAACAAATTTACAGTCCTCACAAAACTATTTTGTATCTAGACATGTAAACGAAAAATAAAATAGAAGGAAGGAAGGAAAAGGGACGGATAGAGAGTAGTAGTTGTAGTTGTAGTAGTTGTAGTAGCAGTAGTAGTAGTAGTAGTAGTAGTAGTAGTAGTAGTCTTGGCTTTACCACAATTGTTTTTATCTTTTTCAACGAGTTAAAGTTGTTTACTTATACATAAAATACCAACAGTATAGTTGTAATAAATAGTTGCAAAACACTCCCACTCTTCCCATGTTAAATGATAATTTCGAAATAATAAAGTTAATATATCAGTGCGCTGGGAAAAATCTGCAAAAGAAGTGATTTCTGTTTATTTGTTTACGTTGTTATGGGTTAATGTTTATTCGCGCATGCGCAACCGGATGTCGTAAATCGGAATGTGGGTTACATCATTCGTTACAAGGTCATTTGCGTTTTTAATTATATATATATATATATATATATATATATATATATATATATATATATATATATACATATTGTAAATTACAATGGTCAATTTATGACCATATACTTTATTCTGGTTCTTTCTAATTCCTTTATGTATTTTCTTTGCTCCAGAAGAAACCGATCGATATATCTACGTAAATTCTATGTAGGATGTTCTGATTTATCTGAATTTATTTTCAGTGTAGTAAATAATGGGCAATCAACAATTTCCCCACTAACCAACAATCACCAGGTTGTTTGCTCAGCAACCGAGAAGGCTAATATGCTTGCCAGTAGGTTTGCCTCAAACTCCACACTGGACCCTTCCAACCACCCCCTACCTGACTTTTCTTTGCGGACAGACGCCACGCTAGACGATCTGCTCAGGTACATGCTATCATTAAAAACCTTGACACTTCAAAGGCATGTGCTATTAAAAAAGTGCTCAGCTGAAGTAGCTCTAGTTCTCTCCAAACTCTACAATAAATGCCTTAATGAATCTTGCTTTCCGGGCTGTTGGAAAACTGCTTCTGTTGTACCAGTATTCAAGAATTCTGGCGAAAGAACTGACCCATCAAATTATTGCCCCATTTTTCGCCAAAATATTTGAGACCACAATTAACCATGCTCTAGTCCATCAGCTAACAGATGCTAAACTTTTGACTGACAAACAATATGGATTTAGACAAGCCCGTTCCACAGCAGACATCCTCACTGTAATCTCTGAACGTACATACCATTCACTGGAAAAAGCGGGGGAGGGCAGAGCGGCAGCTCTAGATATATCTAAGGCTTTTGACAGGGTATGGCACAAGGGTCTCCTTAGGAAAATTAAATCATACGGTATCACTGGTAGAATACTTAATATAATTTAATCCTTCTTAGATAAGAGAAAAATCAAGGTTGTCCTCGACATCCGTACATCTAAACAATATGATATAAATGCAAGGTCTATCCTTGGGGCTCTATTGTTCCTAATATTCATTAATGACCTCCCCGACAAAATTTCCTCTGAGATGGGTATATATGCTGATGAAACCACACTCTATAACCGGCACGACAGGAAAACAAATGAACACATATCTAAAGAAATGACATAAACACTAGAGGATGACCTCCAATCTGTAGTGGAATTGAGACAAAAATGGATGGTCACATTCAATGCTGCCAAGACTAAACTGGTTTCCTTCAATAACTACAAGAAATCTTCTATGCCACCAATAGCAATGGCCAGTGACTCTTTATCTGAGAGTACATCTTTCAAACCCCTTGGCCTAACGTTCACAGGAAACATGAGTTTGAACAATTACATTGAAGCATTGCCAGGCCCGCTGCAAGGAAGGTGGGCTCCCTCTACCGTGCTAGAAAACTACTAACAGCCGAAAGTATCATGTACTTCTATAACGCCACCATTCGCCCATGTATGGAGTATTGATGTCACATTTGGGCTGGTGCACCGCTACTAGTCTCTCGCTCCTAAACAAGGTTCAAAAGAGAGTCGCCAATCTGACAGGCCCTGAACTGACATCTAAGCTTCAGCCTCTGTCCCATCGACGAAATGTTGCATCCCTCTGCCTGTTCTACAAGTATTTTAATGGTGAATGTTCTGGCGAACTGCAGACACTTGTGCCTCCACGACGTAGACACCCTCAACAAACCCGACAGGTAGCTAAATCCCACCCCACACATTAGAGATCTCTAGATGTAAAAGATCTTTTTACTCCAGTAGTTTCTTCCCCAGAACCGCTAGACTCTGGAATTCCATTCCAGGTCCCTGCTTCCCCACTGTACTGACATGCAGAAGTTCAAGTGTAACGTGAACCGACATCTTGCTGCCCAAAGCCCAAATAGTACCCCAGTAGTTGTTCGCCCTGATAGTAGCCCCCTACATCAAAGTGGCAATGTGCCTTGTTTGGGGTGAAAATGTAATAAAAAAAATAAGGTAGTTATTTACTAAATAATTTTTGTTCAGAAAATCGTAACTAGCGGGACCTGTGGAAAGTCCACAGGGGACACATTCATATGAAATATATTGATGTTGGCATTCTGTAGATGTTCAGTGTAAATGGAGACGCTCTGATATCATTGTAGCTCTTTTGTTAAAACTGGAAAAGTACTTCTTAAAGCTAGCACGAACGCCCAGCAAAGCCCGGTCGTAAAGTACGCTTAAATATGACATTTTAATTCTTGCAGATTTCATATATATTATTATAGAGCTAATGTTCTATCGATTTTTATATCTTATAAAATTGCGATTTCAAAAATAAAAAATATATATCACTGACTTTGGTGCATTAGCTTGAATCGAAACCGAAAAAAACTTATGAAAAAAATATGTATATATATATATATATATATATATATATATATATATATATATATATATATGACTTTAGTTACTTCAGCCATTACTGGAGTACCATCAGTTATAATCGAAACCGAAACCAAAGCTTATGAAGAATTCTTGGTGAAATTATTTATAAAAAGTAGATGACTTAAGTGCTATCAGGTATAATTTAAACTGAAACCAAAACTTATGAAGAATTCTTGGTAAAATTATTTATAAAAAAAAATAGATGACTTAACTGCTATCAGGTATAATCGAAACCAAAACCAAAAGTTATGAAGAATTCTTGTTAAAATATTTATGACAAGAAATGAACGTACAATACAATTACACGACCCGGATGTAAGCGTGACGCACAAAAGAACACGTTATGGTATTAATATATAGATTCTTACCAATATATTTCCAGAATGTGAGGGCTTATATAATTATTTCCACAGCCAAACGACGCCGCAGCTCACAAAAGCCATGACAGCCAACAAACCGGAAGTCCAAGGCTCAGGTTTTTCCCTCATTTGGGCTCATCAGTTACACCTATCCGAACTCCGGATTCCAAACCCGAGCCTCTTGCATGCGAGGCAAGCACTCTGCGAACAGAGCAAACAAGAAAGTCTATTAAATAAAATAGAACAAGCAAATCGCGGCGAAATCCAACTGTGGAATGGACCTACTTCGACTCGACAAGGGACGCGGTCATCCAACCAACAATAACTCAAGTCGATGTCTCATAAGTAGTAATTTTCAATTCGCTAGGACGATGCCACCCAGCAATGTTAACCTGGCGAGCAATTAGTAATAAAATTTTTATGAATGTGACAGATTACATAATTATTTTCACAGCCAAACACAGTAGCTCACCGTATCGTAAGTGCTCCCGTAACCATTGTTTACTAATGAGCCCAAATGAGGACGAAACTCGAGCCTTGGACTTCTGGTTTTTTGGGTTGTCATGGCTTTTGTGAGCTGCTGCGTCTTTGTGGGTGTGTGTTCGGTTTACCGGGCGCTTGAAAAAAAAAACTTTTGTTGTTAAATACATTGCAACAATACATGTAAATAGACAATATAAAATGCAACTTCTCTGGAGAAAAATATATTTGTAAATTCAGCAAATTTACAGTATATTACTTTTTTTCTTTAGTGTACCTCTATTTGATGTTCTTAGCTGTCGGAATGCTTTACGCTTCATGTATGCGTGTGTTTTTGTGCGTGTGTTCGGTTGATCATGCGTTTGAAAACAAAAATGCTTTTCGTTGTTAAATACATTGCAAAAAAAAAATACTAAATTTAAATAAACAATACAGCCTGCAAATTCTCTTGCGAATATATATATATATATATGTGTGTGTGTGTGTGTGTGTGTGTGTGTGTGTGTGTGTGTGTGTGTGTGTGTGTGTGTGTGTGTGTGTGTGTGTGTGTGTCGAAAGTAAAGAGTTCTGATGGGGAACTATTTACTGTGTCAAAAATTACGGGGACACTAAAATAAAGTTTATTAACGTTTAAAAAACGATTAAAATAATGGCACAACGAGGGGAAGAAAAAAAAAACGGGAGAAAAGATTCACAGTTCCCCAAAGAGAAACAATGTCTTAGATGTTTCTTTTTGCTGGCACAAAGAAGGTTTCCGCACCGCAATAAAGACAGACTCAAAAATCTTTAAATGGTTTCTGGAGTCCGCTCTATGTAGCACCTCAAACCATTCAATTTTATATCTATCGGCACAGCATGGGTTGTCAACCAAATGCTGGCCAATAGTAGAGTCCAAAGCTGCAGAAGGAGGGAGACTACATTCTCCCTTGTCTGATCCTAGATGGAACGAGTCAAAAGATGCAAGGATGTTCGCCCAATATAACCATCATCGCACTAGCATTTAAATTAATATATAATATTGCTATTTTGGATGTAAGGCAAACTATCCTTGCGAAAAGAAGGAAATGCAGGTCTCGTAGTATATACCAAACGCAAGGACACAGAATAAAAGCAGTCATAAATACTTCTGCGAATCTGTTTGGAAAGTCTGTTACTCTTTTCCCCAATCCACGGTAATTTTAAATAAACCGGGCATTCAAGGGTCCAAACTTTTTAGGGGATTTAAAATCCGCAACCTTTTTGAAAATACAGTCATCAACAAGGTCAACAGGATAACCATTATTGATGAATATTTCCCTGATCTTACCGTGTTCGGCGTCCACTCTGTTAGGTGAACAAATCATCAGGGCTCTATGTACCAAAGTATTAATTAGCCGACCTTACGTGATTTTGGTACAAAAGACAACCAGTTCACATATAGGCCAGTAAATGTCGGCTTTCTATAAATTGTAGTGAGAAAGCCCCCCTCCCTTGAACGTTCAACAAGAACATCCAAGAAGGGAAGTGAATTGTCCTTCTCACTTTCCATAGTGAACTTTAGAGCTCCATGCAAATAATTCAACCTATTAAAAAATATTAGCGCTTCACTTTGCGATGGGAAAACAGCAAAAGTGTCGTCAACATATCTGAAATATGCAGAGGGTTTTGTTGTAAAATTAAACAAAACGGATTCATTGTACCCGACGAAAATATCCGCTAAAGTTGGGGCCAACGGACTCCGCATTGAAACCCCCTCAACCTGACAGTACATAACATCACAAAAACTAAATTCCACAGATTTTGTGCACATTAAAATGAGTTCAATAAGAATCTCTTAAGAAAAACGTGGAGCAGTCAGACGACCATCGTAAAACGCGTCTGTACATATACGTATAGTCTCATCCAACGGTATGTTGGTAAAGAGATTAGAGACATCAAATGAGCACATAAAAGACGTCTCTGCATTAGAATCCATCCCACGTACACAATCAACGAACCGAAAAAAATCAGGTATACAGTGAGTGGTATATAACTCGCGCACAGGTTGCAGATTTTCCACAAGCCACTGAGCCCAAGGATGTTGTGCTGAACCAACCATTGATAAAATAGGTCTCAGTGGAACACCTTGCTTGTGTATTTTGGGGAGACCATACATTCTAGGACGTTGTGAACCAGAGGGTCTAATCCTGTCATAGATGTCCTTGCAAAAATCTTTCTTTTTAAATAATGCAAGTAGACGTCTTTGCATTTTTGCCTCGTTCTTGCAAGTATTATCCGTCAACTCGACAGGACCGAGTTTACGGAATTCTTTCTTTCTAGGGCAATTGCTCTTGACATATCAAAGGCCTTTGACAAAGTATGGCATAAGGGTCTACTTCACAAGATTTCCAGCTACGGTATAACTGGAAATGTTTTCTCAATCATTAAATCATTTCTCTCCGATAGGCTCATAAGAGTAGTGGTAGATGGACAAAAATCGGAGGCCTGCAATATAAATGCTGGAGTCCCTCAGGGGTCAATCCTGGGCCCAACTCTCTTCCTGATCTACATCAATGACCTCCCTAAACACATACTTAAATCATTCGTTGACATCTATGCTGATGACACGACCATCTACGGCAACACATCAAAGGCTGTAAATGACGAAGTTCTCTCGGATTCTCTCTCCTCTGATCTCGAGCGCGTGGTTCAGTGGGGGAAGATGTGGCTAGTTACCTTTAATGCATCTAAAACCAAACTCCTATCCTTACATCATCAACGCTCTGATCCCCAGCTGGCATTAATTGTGATGGATGGCTCTCGTCTGGGTGAGGCCCCGTGTTTTGACAAGCTTCTGGGTTTGACCTTTACTCCTGATCTGAAATGGAACACTTACATCAAGTCTGTTGCCAAGGTCGCAGGAAAGATGGTGGGATCCTTCTACCGCTCCAGAAGATATCTCACTACTGATGCAATTCTCTATCTATATAAAAGCCAAGTACGGCCAAGGATGGAATACTGTAGCCATATCTGGGCAGGAGCTGCCAAAAACAGCCTATCATGCCTTGACAGAGTACAAAATAGACTTCGTGGTTTAGTGGGGGATGCCCTTTTCTCTACCCTGCAACCCCTCTCCCACAGAAGAGACGTTGCGAGCCTGTCCTTGTTTTATCGTTATTTTCATGGCAGGTGCTTATCTGAACTCCAATCCCTGGTCCCCCCTCGCCAATCTTTCACGAAAAACACCCGTCTAGCTGAATCCACTGTGAAAAATTTCACACACTCTATATCTGTGCCTAAATCAAAACGCGGATTTCATGAGCAAAGCTTCTTTCTTAGAACTGCACTCCTGTGGAACTCTGTTCCGTCTGCCTGCTTCCCTCCGGACTACAACTTGGATGTCTTCAAGTCTAATGTTAACAAATTCCTAATGAACCGCCCCCGTAATTAAACACTTCATAAAATCTCCTCACTAACGTGATGTACTTGCAATAACCCTTATCCCTGAGTGGCTTCCGAGCCTTGATAAGTGGTGATCACTGTGTAAAAAAAAAAAAAAAAAAAAAAAAAATTTCGAAACATCATTGATAATAAGTGCCATTTTCTCAACGTAGTCCGATTTGTCCAAAATCACCACTCCTGCACCTTTGTCTAGTTTGCACATATAAATATTGTCATTGGATTTTAACGCTTTCATAGTTTTAAATTGCGTTATGTTTCAGACAAAGTCGCTATAATCAACAGGTGTGTTACTATATCGGTGAGCTATAAACCAGCATGTTCCATCGAAGATCAGACAAGGGAGGATGGGGTCTGGTAGTCTCCCTCCTTCTGCAGCTTTGGACTCTACTATTGGCCAGCATTTGGTTGACAACCCATGCTGTGCCGATAGATATAAAATTGAATGGTTTGAGGTGCTACATAGAGCGGACTCCAGAAACCATTTAAAGATTTTGTGCCGGCAGAAAGAAACATCTAAGACTTTGTTTCTCTTTGGGGAACTGTGAATCTTTTCTCCCGTTTTTTTTTTTCTTCCCCTCGTTGTGCCATTATTTTAATCGTTTTTTAAACGTTAATAAACTTTATTTTAGTGTCCCCGTAATTTTTGACACAGTAAATAGTTCCCCATCAGAACTCTTTACTTTCGACATAGTATTATTATTTTTACGCTATCGATTTTCTTCCTGATGAGATGATAGCTGAAAGAGCTCTCGAGAGACTTCCGCCCATTATATTTAATATATATATACTAGCAAAAGTACCCGTCGTTGACTGGGTTCAAAAACAGCCTACAGAAAATGGACTCTGATTTATGAAAGTATGATAAATTATGAAAAGGAACGGCTGTAAATTTGGGTTAAATTTGGGGGTATCAAAACCAAAGCAAAATATGACGAAAGTAAAAATAATATAGATAAACCCCATAATTTATCATACCATACCTGTTCACACTGAAACACTTATCACAATATTCTGTGGATGTATATTAAAAAGCCTTGTTAAACTTTGTGACATATTTCCATTCTATGGAGGTCAGGTTCGAACGAACTCCCCATAATTTTATTATACCATATTTCTTCAAACAGAAACATAATTATCAAAGTATACTTATGCAGATAGATATGAAAAGTCTAAAGTTTATGCCTATTTCGATTCTATGGAGGCTAGGCGCGAACGCAGACCCCACAATTTTTATCATACCATCCCTATCTAAGTTAAAATCTACTTATCAAATTATTCTTATGTACATCTATACCAAAAACACTTGTGAACGTTTATTTTTTATTTTTAAATGTTTTATTTCCATACTTTGTGGACCAGGCGCGAACGCAGACCCCACAGTTTTAATGAACCACCGTTCTGCCAGATTAAACATACCCATTCCTGTGTCTCGATACATCTTCTATCATTATATGTAATGAGTTTTTTTTTTTAATATTCAACCATATAGGAGCCTATTCGTGACCAGACACACACACACACATACATTCAGCTTTATAGTATATACATATATATATATATATATATATATATATATATATATATATATATATATATATATATATATATATATATATATTCAGTAAATTTTGCATCTTTTCTGTTAATTTGTGTTGTGGAGACGCCCACTAATTAGCATACGTGGGTGAACAAGATATAGATAAAGGTATCAAGTCAAGAAAGACCGGGAAGCTGTGTTCGAACGCCGGATAGGCAAGACGCATGTACCGGTTGCTCCATGAAAGACTTTAACACGCCCTCTGCCGGTCAATCTTCCAACTGCAGTACAACTGCTCCTTTTTAACTATGTATTATATTTTCGTCTTAATATATTTGTTTTTCCTTTACTTTCTGGTTTCGTGTTGTTATTGATACAGACACAACAATTTGTTTGGACGTGTGTCTGCTTCTGCTACTTTGCTTTGCATCATCTGGTGCTTGCTGGTCGAGGGCGAACCATACATTATACCAAAAACTATATGCGGTTAGTAAAAAAAGAGTGCTATTCGTTATTTTAGCGAGATCTGACAACACAAAAGTGAATTTTTAGTTAAAAACACAATTATAACTACTTACATTTTTTGTCAATTTCAACAATGACCAATGTTATTTACCTAATTGGTGATGTCTTTC
The DNA here is from genome assembly GCF_053919585.1 of Euprymna scolopes. Lineage (NCBI taxonomy): Eukaryota > Metazoa > Mollusca > Cephalopoda > Sepiida > Sepiolidae > Euprymna > Euprymna scolopes. The sequence continues at coordinate 189,214,515 of NC_136482.1, forward strand.
ATGAATCAACAAAACTAATGTTTTGGCTATGTTTTTTACAGCTTATATATATATATATATATATATATATATATATATATATATATATAATTATAATAAGTTTTCCAAGGTAATCAAAATGGTAAACTTAAAATATATTATAAATATTAAAGAGTTAATATTTACAAGTAAAGTAATCTCAACCAGATGTAAAAGCTCAATAAAACCGAAAAGGAAATAGAGCTTATAGTATGAACAAATTAATAAAACATGTTAAAAGGCATCTTGAAAAAGAGCTAAAAACATATTTAATTTTTAAAAAGGAAGCACAAGATAAGTGGATAGTCCTTAATCCGCGGAGTTTCGAAGAAATACTCTACTTCTCATCAGAGGGCAGGAATTAGCAAAATGTGGGATCGGATTTTGCATATAAAAGTATTTAATGAAACTACAAGTAAGTCACAGATCTTGCTTGGTTAAAAAAAGGGTGAGGTAAGGGGAATAGGAGGTAAAAGAAAAATGATAAAAAGATTTCACATGAATGGATAGTCCGGTGAAGGGTAAAAAATCCAAGAATGGTAAAATCCAAAACGGTCGAATTAAAAATTTCCAATCCAATGGGTGAATTCCAAATGGTCCAAAATGATCCAAATTTTTAAAAATTAAATATGTTTTTAGCTCTTTTTCAAGATGTCTTTTAACATGTTTTATTAATCATTTGTTCATATATATATATATATATATATATATATATATATATATATATATATATATATATGGGGGGTCAGTAGGTTACATTATAAATTAAATATATATTTAATTTTTCTCTTTTTTAATATTTTGTCACGTCTGCTACTGGTTTAATTTAATTGCGTAGGAACACCAAACAACTAATTAGAGATAATTTTCCTCAGAAAAACTAAATAGTTCCATACACACACACGGGCCGACACAAACGCACACACACATACACACACATATGTATATATATATATATATATATATATATAGAGAGAGAGAGAGAGAGAGAGAGAGGGGGGGGGGGGAGAGAGAGAAATAAAAAGGAACAAACCGTATTATATGTTCATGAACGTTTCGTCTTTATTTCGAGACATCCTCTGGATAATGGGATTAAGACACAAAAAATAGCAGTACAAAATATTTGAAAATGTTTCACGTGCAAAGTGTGACGCTGTTTTATTTCAGAAAAAACGGAAAAAGACGTTGGAAATTCAAAAAGGATGGGGGGGCTTTCGCTGTTAAAGAGGGGGAAATTTTAGCGGCGTCATATAGACGTTAATGTAATTTTAACAGATATGAACGCAGTTGATATTCTTACTGGAATACTATTTCCATATTTCTCATCATATATATATATATATATATATATATATATATATATATATATATATATATATATGTATAGATACACTACATATAAATATATACATATATATATAAATATATATATATATAATTAATGTGACTATACATATTTTGTGATACTATTTGATAAGGGATTGAATATTATTATAAGTTTAGCAAATATTTCTATATCAATAATGTAGCCGCAGGAATTTCCCTCTGGAAATAAGTGCAGACACATTTAATCGTGATAATAAAATACTACATTACACCCTAGAAGCAACAATCGTTAGAGGAAGGGGATGCCTATTTTTTTCACCTATAAATATTTAGACCTACTACCGAAATCAGTCGACATCGGGAAGAAGTCTACATGCTCTACAGATTCTACACAGATATATCATTATCTTTTTCGTAGTAGAATCAAAAGATAATAATGTCTGCCTCTGTAATGTCCCCTGCCTCTGATTGGTTGCCGACTAATTCTCTTATTGCAGAATTTAAACATTTGAAACAAACACTTCAGAACATTACGTTATGGCGTCTCTGGGATAAATACTTATTCGCATGGTGGCAATTGCAGTTAATAGACACTTGCAAATAGGGAACATGTGTTGACCGATATTATACCAGTTGCGGTTTAATGAGTAATGCTTGGTTATATTTTCCTTTACACATCTAATTTTGCACATGAACTAATTTATTAGGATAACACTTTCTTTAATAATTCTGGTCGATTACAAGCAGAAGGCGATGTTGACACAAATATGTATGCCGTGGTTTGATGAATAATGTTAACATTTTTTATTCATAAGATTCATACAGCTTTTATTCCGTTATTACTCCAAACAAGGCACGGTGCCACTTTGTTGTTGGGAGCTACTATCAGGGACATAAGCATCAGGGGTACTGTGTAGGCAGTTGGGCAGCAAAATGGAAGTTCAAGATGCTCGTTGAGGAATTTTTAAGTTTAAGCATTTATGCCTTATATTTTGACAGATCCAAGTTGTTATAATTAAATCAAAATGTGAATGACTAGTTGAAAGGTATGTAGCATCATTATATTTTTATTTTAATTGTTTTGTTAGGAAATAGATTCGTTCAAAAATGCGTGTTCGGGAAATACTTCTATCTCTCTCTGCCTGATTCGCTCTTTGTTATCTCTCTCATTTATATATATATATATATATATATATATATATATATATATAAAAATAAATATATAGATAAAAAAATATATAGATAAAAAAAATATATAGATAAAAAAAAAAAAAAAAAGGGGGGGGATTAAACAAAACGAGATTTGAACGTGGATTCGCGAGGTATATATACTTCACACTTCCGGTTATAAGATAGACGAATATTGGCTGAAGAGAGCTCGATAAGGATACCTTAAACGGGCCTTATTATCGGGCTTGAAACCGACGGTACCAATGACCTGTCTCAACTAACAACTTTCTGTACACAAAATATAAGTACGCTCTTAAAATTTGGATTTTCCTTTTAATTGAGCACTCTGCTGGAATTCTTTTTCCAAAAAAACTAATCATATATATATATATATATATATATATATATATATATATATATATATATATATATACGTCGCCCAGGTGTTTGGAGGTGTATGTTGAGAAAAAAACAAAAAGCGGTCAATTTTTTAAACTTTGACCCCCATTATGACCACTTGACATTCATTGTTTGGGGCTCAAATCAAGTTATTAAGTTTGATCTATGACCAAGGAACCTATATCTAAAATTTCAAGTGATTTTACCCAAAATTGGTGGAGGAGTTCGGTAGAGTTCTCAAAAGTCAAATTGTTGAACTTTGACCCCTTAACAGGAAAATTTTTGGCCGAAAACGGATTACAAAGTTTTTTCAAATCCCAGTACACCGTATATCAAATTTCGAGTCAGTAGATTAAAATTGACAGAGTTATTGCGTAGGGAAATGCACACAGACACACACAGACACACACAGACATGTTCACTTTTATATATATATATATATATATATATATATATATATATATATATATATATATATATATATATATACTAGCATGGGTGCGCGGCGTTGCCTGAGTGTTTGGAAGTGTATGCTTAGAAAAAAAATAAAAAAACAAAAACGGTCAATTTTTTAAACTTTGACCCCTATTATGACCCCTTAAATTTTATTGTTTTGGGCTCAAATTGTGTTATTAAGTTAGATCCATTTCCAAAGAACCTATATATATATAAGTTCAAGCGTTTAGATTCAAGATTGTCGAAGGAGTTTGGTAGAGTTCTCACAGGTCAAATCGTTGAACTTTGACCCTTTAATCGCGATAATTCTGGCCGAAAACCGATCACATCGATTTTCCCAAATCTCAGTACCCTGTATATCAAATTTCGAATCTGTAGACTGAAAATAAACAGAGTTATTGCGAAGGCAAATGTACACAGAGACAGACAGACACACACAATGACACGCTCACTTTTATAGATATACTAGCATGGGTGCCCGGCGTTGTCCGGGTGTTTAGAGGTGTATGCTGAGCAAAAAATACAAAGAAAGTATTTTTTTTTTAAAAATTGACCCCCATTATGACCCCTTAAAATGTATTGTTTTGAGCTCAAATTGAGTTATTAAGTTAGATCCTTGTCCAAGGACCCTATATCTAAAATGTCAAGTGTTTAGCCCCCAGACTGTCGGAGGAGTTTGGTAGAGTTCTCAAAGGTCACATCGTTGAACTTTTGACCCCTTAACAGCATAATTTCTGGCTGAAACCGATCCCAAAGATTTTCCCAAATCTTAATACCCTGTATATCAAATTTCGATTCTGTAGACTAAAAATTAACATAGTTACTGCGAAGGCAAATGTACACAGGCAGACAGACACACACACACACAAACACGTTCATAATTATATATATATATATATATATATATATATATATATATTTATATATATATATATATATATATATATATATATATATATATATATATATATATATACATACTAGCCGTACTCTGCCACGCGTTGCAGTGGCTCAATTTGGTGTAATGGAAAAATTTAATAAAAGAGAAAATACATATTTCTTATATTAGTACAGCAATCCACTGCAAAAAGTGAAAAAGAAGGCGAAACTGAAAAAAACGGTACTCTTGCAGAATTTGATCTGGATCCTCGAGAGTTTCTGTCGATCATTCATGTTTTGGACTTGACCAACAATCAGTGGATGAAGCCGAACGTAGCAAAAATGTTGAAACGCTAAATGTTTTTTTGTTGTTGTTGTTTTAAAAAATGTAAGTTAGTAATTAATATTTGGTTGATGGTGGGGGGAGGGGCTTACTATACACAGTCGTCCAAAAACGTCGTCCAAAAAAAGTCGTCCAAAAAGTCGTCCAAAAACAAATAAATGAAAGCAAAGGTAAGGTAATTTACGTTTCTACCTAATTGGATAATTGTTTAGTGTTTTTATGTAATGTAAAATGTTTAATTGGCTCAAAAAACAGAAATGGTCGCGAATTCTGTTGAATACGTTAAGTTTGGGAAAGTAAGTTGAAAACTAAAAACTATACAAAACAGCGTCTGAAACTCACCGAACATATGTTACCATGACATAGGCTGGCATAATCGGTAGGTTTCTGACAGTATTTTGTATAGTTTTTTTTTAGTTTTAACTCACTTTCTCTAACTTAAAGTAATCAACAGTGTCCACCACCATTTGTAGCTTTCAAATACACCAATAAACACTGTTTTTCGAACCGACTAAACGTTACATTAAATGAAAAGGGTTTGTATTACTAAACACAGATACAAAGAAGTTGTCAAAAAATAAATATATAACAAATAAATGTTATCAAAGGCAAGAAAAGTAAGTGTTCTACCTAACTGGATAAGATTTTAGTGTTTTTATGTAATGTATAATCGGTTCAAAAACATTCAATGTTTATCGGTATATCTGAAAAATACAAATGGCGGCAGACTGTATCGAACACGTTAAGTTTGGGGAAATTTTGGGAAAATGAGTTTAAACTAAAAAAACTATATAAAATACTGTTAGTAACTCACTCAATATATGTTACCATGATGTAGGCTGGCATATAATCGGTGGTTTTAAAATTTTGCTCGATACAGGTGACGACTTTTAAAAATCCCTTTTAGTGATTACCTGGTTTGAGGATATTTGTACAACTAAACGGCAAATCTGCTCAAAAAAATCCGGTATTATTTTACTTTAAGGCCCGTTTCACGTTCATATATAACGAAATATTTTATTGTAGATTTCGGTGTGCTGAAAACGAATCTGCAAACCGTTTACTTAGCAAAAAAAAAGTTTTCATGACATTCATGAAATTACTTTTTCGAAAAGTGGGTGATCACTTTTCAATGTAAATTTAACTTAGAATGAGCACCCACTTCTGGCCACCTGAGAGAGGGACATTTTTCTGTTTCTTGGCTAAAAAGTTTTTTGTTTGATTTCTTTTGCATGGTAATAACCCCTGAACTCTGGGACTATTTTCCATTTAACAGCCGTAGCCTTCATTTACGCTATGCGTAAGCATAAACGAAAGCTGTTTAGCCAATAAACATGGGAAAAAATCCCCCCTCTCTCAGGTGGCTAGAAAGTGGGTGCTCATTTTAAGTTAAATTTACATGGAAAAGTTATCGCCACTTTTTCGAAAAAGTAATTTCTTCATATCATAAAAACTATTTTTTTGCGACGGAAACGGTTTGCAGATTCGTTTTTAGCACACCAAAATCTGAAAAAAAAAATCATTTCAACATTTGAAAGGGGTACTCACTTTTTAGTTACCACGTTCTGATAAATCGGTCACTTTTTATTTATTTTTTTTTCTGAATACGGAAGTGTCTTCGGGAGATATAAAATGGTCGCATGTTGACGAAGCAATGTATCGGGAGGCGTACGGGATTAAAAATTATTGGTAATTTTTTAGATTAGGTCCACCTCCTCAATTTTCTTTTAATTGACGACTTGAAATGGTTTTCGACTATGCTGAATACGAAAATCGCATCGAAATTTTGCAGAAATAAGTAGTTATCAAGATATAAAAAGTTGTATTATGCATTGTAATCTTTGGCGGCCATCTTTTTTACGTGTGTGTATTTGTTTATGGCGCGTGTGCACGTAAAAAGATGGCCGCCGAAGAATACAATGCATAATACAACTATTTATTTCCGCAAAATTTCAATGCAATTTGCATGTTCAGCATACTCGGAAACCTATAAATGTCGTAATTGAAAGGAAAATTGTGGAGGTGGACCTAATCTAAAAAATACCAAATTATTAAACATTTCTCCAGAATGTTAGTGAAATTTATAATACTTTAAAAAAATTAAAAAGAAACAAAACAAAAGTTTTGAAAAAAAACTCACCTTTCACAAAAACAATTTAAAAAAAAAACACAAACTGACTAAATAAGTAAAAAAAAAAGATAATTAAAAATCTCGAAACTTTATTTTCATGAAAACAATTAAAAAAGTCCTGTTCTCTCTATTTTTTTTCTTTGAGAAACAAATATATTTCTGACTTACAAATGCGGTAGAGACTCATTATTTTTACTTTCTATGGTTTTGATATACCGCGTTTTTATTGCTTACAAAATGGGTGACTGATTTATCAGAACGTTGTAACTAAAAAGTGAGCACCACTTTCAAATGTCGAAATAATGATTTCTTTTTCATATATTTTTTAATAATCTGTTTAATTAGTGTCCAATCAATAATAATCCAGTGAAAAAAAATTCCAAAAACCTATAAGTATAGAAATTAAGCATGGGAGTAATGGTTGTACAACAACGTCGCCTTTCGCACTTTTACAAACATTTTTTTAAAAAAGTAACTAAACCATTTATTGATAATTTGTCACGTGTACAAACATTTATTTATTTACGTAGGCCTAACTCCTTTCATGAATAAGAAAAGTTTTACTCTTTAAGAATAATAAAAGGAAAAAGTTACTGAACATTTATAAAAGGACTTCTTTTTATGAAGGACAGAGGAATAGTTGGCCGAAAATTCGTGAAACAACAACTAATAAAGATGAGAATAATAGTCCGCAATAAATAAAAATGGTACTAATGCAGAGAGCGATCCGCGCTATTTTTTAAATCATATTTCCACGTTTAAATAACGTTTTACGATATGTTTTTTTTTATTTATTCAATTGTAAGGTTAAAGTAAAGATTAGGTACAAAACATCCTTACCAACCCATGTTAAGAATGACTTTTAAAATAATAACATTATTTCAACACGGATCACTCTCTGCATGAGTAATCTTATATAGAAAAACAAAAAACTCAAAAGCAAGCAACAAACTTTTTTTTGGCCTTATATAATAAAGAAAAGATGTGTAAATTAAAAAAATTTGGAAGATAAACAAATGAAATATGTTTTTTTTTTTTTACTTATCGAGTTAACAGAAAATGAAACCTTTCGTCAATTCGTGGCTGTGAAATGAATCGAACCGGAAGTTTTATCAACAGAACAGATTCGCAGAAACGGTTAAAAAAATATATTTATTTTATTTAATATTTAAATTTTAATTAGGAAAATTTATTTTAACATACATCGACTCTAAAAATGGGTTGTCTGAAAATTTCAAATAAATTGGTAACGTAGAAATATGGTTTATTTCTTTTAGAACGAACCAACTTTACATTTATATATATATGGATATATATATATATATATATATATATATATATATATATATATAAGATAGTTTACTGATACACATATTATTTGAATACCCATTTTTAAAATATATTTTAGTCACAGCTATAAACCTTTTTTTTAATGAATACGCCTTGTATTATTACTTGGATTTAATCATGTGAAACTCTATATCCTAACCATTCAACAGCTCTTATATAAATACAGTAAGATTTCGCTCTAATTTTTACCTTGTGGATGCAGAGTTTACTTTTATTGAATATATATATCCATATATATATATATATGTATATATATGTATATATATAGTAATTTATAAAATATATATGGCGATTAAGCTACACTGAATATTCGGCGTTTCATCCACTCTAGGATTCGTGAGGCTTATGCGTAGGGAAATATACACATCGCATAAGCCTGACGAATCCTAGAATATATGAAACGCCGAATATTCAGTGTAGCTTAATCGCCATATATATTTTATAAATTACTAACTAGCTCTACCTACGTATTGAGCACTTTTGAAGTGAATACTTAAAGTTTACGCATAAATCTATACTTTCGCATATTAATTTTATGTGAGTAAATGAAGTAGTTATATATATATATATATATATATATATATATATATATATATATATATATATATGTATATATATATGTATATATATATGATTAGTTTTTTTGAAAAATAAATCCAGCAGAGTGCTCAATAAAAAGGAAAATCCGAAATATAAGAGCGTATTTATATTTTGTATTTTGTGTCCAGACAGTTGTTAGATGAGACAAATCATTGGTACAGTCGGTTTCAAGCCCGATAATTTAGACCGTTTAAGATATTCATATCAAGTTCACTTCAGCCAATACTCAGCAGGAGATAATGACTTGTCTTATCTAACAACTTTCTGTACATAAAATACAATATATATATATATATATATATATATATATATATATATATATATATATATATATATATATATATATATTCGGTTTGCAACATCGGAACTGTCACCGGAATATTACTATAGCACGCAAACGCTAATATTGGGGAAAAATACATCTGTCAACGACATGTTTTCCTAGTTTTCTTTTTAATCTGCTTGACACTTTCAAAACAAATGGATTTTTATTTTAAAAAATATAATAAAAACTGTATGTGAATTCACTCACAGTACAACTAAATACGCGAACAAGCAATCGACATTGGGTTGACAACGGAATGCGTATAAAAATTAAAAAAAAAAAACACACGACAAGGTGTTTCTTTTCAATTTATTTGCACATTTTTATCTTTCACTTTCATTTTCACTTTAATGTTTTGTTTTATTTATTTTGAGTTTTCTTTGTCGGTGATATTTTGTGGCTTTTACACATGCACACGAACATGCGCATGGTGATATTTTTTATTGCATTTTTACCCCCAAACAAGGCACATTGCCACTTTGTTGTAGGGGGATACTATCAGGGACATAAGCATCAGAGGTACTGTGTAGGGAGTTGGGCAGCAAGATGTTCGTTCGCATTACGCTTTAACTTCTGCATGTCAGTACAGTTGGGGAAGCAGGGACCGGGAAGGGAGGTCCAAAGTCTAGCGGTTCTGGAGAAGAAACTACAGGAGTAGAAGGCTTTCTTAGATCTAGGGATCTCTACCGTGAAGGGATGGGATTTTGCTGCTTTTCGGGTTTGTCGGGGGTATTTACGTCGAGGGGGTGCAAGTGCTTGCAGTTCGTCAAAGCATTCACCGTTAAAGTACTTGTAGAACAGGCAGAGGGATACAACATTTCGTCGATGGGACAGAGGCTGAAGCTTAGATGACAGTTCAGGGCCTATCAGATTGGAGACTCCTTTTTGAACCTTATCTAGGAGCGAGAGACTTGTGGCAGAGGCACCAGCCCAAATATGACAACAATACTCCATACATTGCCGAATGGTGGCCTTATAGAGGTATAGTATACTTTCGGGCGTTAATAGCTTTCTAGCACGGTAGAGAAAACCACCTTCTTCGCAGAGGTCCTGACAATGTTCTCAATATAATTGTTCCAACTCATGTTTCCTGTGAGAGTAAGACCGAGGAGTTTAAAGGATGTAGTTTCAGATAAAGAGTCATTGGCCATTGCTATTGGTGGTAGAGAAGGTTTCTTGTAATTATTGAAGGAAACAAGTTTAGTCTTAGCAGCATTGAATGTGCCCATCCACTTTTGTCCCCATTCCACTACGGATCGGAGGTCATCCTCTAGTGTTTCTACTGTTTCTTTAGATATGTGCATCTACAAACACAATGCTTTCTTCGGTGAAAGAAATATTTCATTGAATTGTTTAATTCTCATCTAATTTATTCACTTGTCTATTTTGCTGATTATTACAATCAGTAATTTCTATCTTACTTACATAAATTATTTTATAACAAAACAACTTACCTTCTGTTAGATATTGGTGGGCAACGTCGGGAAAAACATTCGATAGCGTTGCACACAGGCAAATGGATTAATGCGAAAAAATGCAGGACTTTCGACCATTGTCTAACGAAATGCATAATTATACCCAAAAATATGTGAGCAGATAGAAGCCAAAAGTTTGAAACAATAGACAACAGGAAATATTAAACATTCCAATAGGAAAAGTAAATTTTTTATAATAAAATCGTCACAGATAAAAAATGCAGTCAGTCGATCAGTTGGCACCAGGCTATTGTCAGCATTTCTTCACCGCCCGACATCAAACAAAATCACCCACCGCACGCGATTTTCAGAAATGTCAAAATACAAAGTAATAATTAATCATCAAAATGCTGAGTTTTGGGTGTGAAATGAAAGCAATATATTTTTGTAAATCAACTGTTATTTTAATTCACTGTCACTATGCCTAACCCTAACCCTAACCCTAACCCTAACCCTATGCCTATATCTCTTTATATGTGCCTAAATAAAAACGTGGATTCCATGAACAAAGCTTCTTTCTTAGAACTGCACGCCTGTGGAACTCTGTTCCATCTGCCTGCTTCCCACCTGACTACAACTTGGATGTCTTCAAGTCCAACGTCAACAAATTCCTAATGAACCGCCCCCTTAAGTAAACACTTCATCAAATCTCCACACAAACGTACTGTACTTGCAATAACCCTTATCCCTGAGTGGCTTCCGGCCCTTGATAAGTGGTGACCACCGTGTGAAAAAAAAATATTTTGAACCGGCGGAAAAAGTAGATGTCAACATTATATAGACTGAAAAAAACGCATTTGAAACAACCTGTCACAGTGAATACGTAACACTTCTACTAAAACCGGTTAAAACAAAATACCATTAAATACAACAAATGATAACAAAATGAGGAAATAAAAACTCGCTAAGAATAAAAGACTCGTCTTTGGAAACATTTTTTACAAAGGAGTCATCACTTATAAAAGCCCGGAGGCCACTTCAGGAGTGTAAAGTCGTCATTAAGACAATATCGCATTAATCATTAGCAGTGGAAATTCGATAAATTGGATTACTTAAGGAGATGGTTCATCAAGAACTTGTTTATATTAAAGTTTGACTTAAAGACAGCCATATTGTAGTCAGCTTAAAAGCAGGAAAACGGAACAGACTTCCACAGGCGTGCAGTTCCAAAAAAGACGCGTTGTTCGTGGAATCTACGTTTGGGTTTAGGCACAGATAAAGAGTGAGGGAAATTATTGATGGTGATTTCAGCTAAACGAGTGATTTTCGTGAAAGTTTAACGATAAGGAACAATAGATTGGAGCTCAGACGAGCGCTTGCTATGAAAATAATAATAAAGCAAAGACAAGCTCGCAATGTCTCTTATCTGGAAAAGAGGTTGCAGCGAAGAGGAAAGAGCACCCCTCACTAGGCTAAGGAGTCTATGTTGAATTTTGTCAAGGCAGGATAAGGTTTTTAGCAGCTCCTGTCCAGGTGTGGTAATAGTACTCCGTCTTTGGATTACTTAACTCTTATACGGGTTGAGAATTGCATCAGTAGTGAGATATCTACTGGAGTGGAAGAATTATTTCGGTCATTTTTCCAGTTAACTTAGCAACATATTCGATGTATGTGTTCCATTTCAGATCAGGAGTAAAGGTCAACTCAAAAGCATGTAAAACCCTCCGTAAGACGAGAGAGCCATTCATTTCAATTGATGGCAGACACGGATCAGAGCTTTGATGATATAAAGGTAAAAACATTAAAATTAACCACTACCTCTTTTTTCCATTGTGCCAGAGGTTAAAGATTGAGAGAGAACTTTGTCATGTGTTGCAATAGATTGTAGTTTCGTCAGCATAAACATTTACGAATGATCTTAGGATGTGATTTGGTAGATGTTTGATGTAGATCAGAAGAGAATTGAACCTAGATTGGGCCTCTGAAAGACTCCAGCATAAATATAATAAGCTTCTGATTTCTGCTCACCAACTACTACTCTTATTAACGTATCAGAGAGAATTAGTTTAATAATTAAAAAACATTTCCAGCTATAACGTAGCTGGCGATGTTGTGAAGTAAACATTTATGCCATACCCTATCGAAGGCCTTTGATGTCATCAGCAATTACCATAGAAAGGAAGCCTCTGTCAAGAGATTTGCTTATCCTATGAAATATAACTGTTAGCACGTCTGTTGTAGATCTTGCAGAACGGAAACCATATTGCATGTCACTAAAGAGGTTATTTTTTCTGGTGTGGTTGATACTTATCTATTTAACAGATTTCAGCAACTTACTCATGGCGCACAGGAGACTTATTGGCCTATACTGAGATGGAAATGACCGATTATCTGAATTCTTAAATATAGGACATACTGATGAGGTTTCCCATGGTGTTGGCAAGAAATTCTTAAGACAACGCTTAAATAACTTTGTAAGTATGGGAGCTAGTTCTGGTTGAAGCTTTTTCAGTAATATGATTGGAATGCCGTCATGGCCAGTTGTTTTACTGGAATCAAGGTGTTTGATTAGCTTGGCAAAATCACGCATATATATTTGTATGTCGCATAGCGTGTTTTCAGATTTAGGAGAAAATACGAGGAGTAGGCGACCTTGATCCTATACGGTTAAAATGTCAACTTTTGCGATCAACTCCGGCTACAGCTTAAATTCCTCCAATTGCATTAAACAAACTATGCGATATAAGTCTGAGGTGTTGGCTAACTTTTCAAGGGGACAGATGTTAACAAGGCAACTCGGTCTGGCAGCATTCCAATCATTAAACAGTTGCAGTTAAAACTAGCTCTTAGTTTTACAAATAATTCGTTAGACGTTAAATGCTTGATATGATTTTGGCAGACTTTAAGAACTGACAGTAATATCACTACTGTTATACAGAAGTCACTTTCTATGTGTCTGTAAGTTTCTTTTCTCATAGGTTGCGAGAAATCTGAGCCTATATTTTGCCAATTTGACATAAAGGTATTTTATATTTTTCACAGTGTTCTTAGGTATGTTTTGTACAGAAATGCATCCGGTAAGTATCGAAAATCAAAACCAATACGATCTTAAAAATTTTTTTTCTCTTCTAGATAAAAAAAAGTTTTACAAGGAAATATTTTACTTTAAACCACAAAGATTACACCGGTGTAACGTAAAGTAATCCCCTGTAAAGTTCTTTTTATCTATAAGAGAAGGAAGACTATTTTTAGGATTGTTAAACCCAAATATAAGCTGACGTGATATTGTAAACAAACACAGACAAAATATGATGAACGACATTATCATTATTTTTTCTTTTGTGAAATAATCCACCGGGCTAATTATTCGTCGTATTATATAATATTCAATAGAGAATTGATTCTATATCAACACATACGCGGTCTGCATCAATTTAAATATAATGTTTAGGCGCATTGTACGACTGGGCAACGCCGACAACCAGCTAATCACAAAATATAAGTGAATCTCTTTGTCTCTAAAATGATAACTCTTAAGGTATCGAAGTCCTTTGATAGGATTTGACACAAAGATCATTTTCACAAACTAGCTAGCTATGGAATATCCAGACATACCTTTTCAACAATCATTTTTTTTTTCTCTCTGTAATCAATGGTGGGCAGAATTTTAGCGTAAATAATATCAATGCCGGCTTGCCTCAGGAACCTTTTTTTAGCCCAACCCTATTCGTGATCTTTATAAATGATGTCCTGAATAACATTAAAATTCATCGTTGACATTTATGCAGATGACGCAAACATATTTTCTTCAACACTTCGAATACGATTAATCATTATGATTTTTCTGATTATGTCTTTTCCGACCTTGAGCACATAGTTATGCTGGTTATTCAATATATCTTAAACCAAGTTTCTCTTTTTTTATATAAAACATTGTTCGGATAATCACTTTGCTTCAATTGAAATGAATTCGTCCTCTTCACGAAGACGCCATTTCTTATAACATTTACGAACTGACCTTTCTTAAAACCTTAACTGTTCTACTTGTATGTATGGTAAAATACGTCTGTAAAAGAAATTGGATTTCTCGTTTCGCATCTGCATCAGGGAGTTGATTGTGATTAAGTGATTAACGACACGGACTTACAATCTAGACGTTTCGAGTTCTAATCCAGTTTGTTCTATAGAAACACTTTCACTTTATATTGTTCCTTCCCTTAATTAACCGATGTCTTTCTATTAAGTATTCTAACTAGAAAGGTATCGGGGAAACAAATGCCAATAACAGTTATCTGATTTGTACAAAATCGATGAACGATGCTCTACAGTATTTGCATCAATCATTCTGACAAAAATTCGCTGATACCCTAACACTGCTTGTATGAACTGGAAACACATTTTTTCTTCAATAAATAATCAAATATTAACCAAAACCATTTCAGGGATTAAATGTTCCGATTCAGAAAAAATCGATACAAAACCTATGACGATAAATAAATTAATTACAACTTTCAATCAAGCTGTGACTTTTATGGTGGCAACTAACCACACCCTTTTAGTTTCCAGTCGTCCCAACGGCAGAATTCAAAACATCGAATCATCGTCGGAGCAAAAAACTAAGAACTGCGCGCTTATTATGAATATCCCAAATAGTCAAAGTTTCTTTTACGTTTTTTAATAAATACTGATTTATTTCGGTTCTTTTGTGCTAGCTCATTGAACATGTCTGAAGAGAAAGTCACACTGCTACAAACATTCACGGATGGCTTAAACTATCAAAGAAACTCATATGAAACCCTAAAAGTTGTGATAACTTTCCATTCGGCATCAGAGTTTATGATTTATAATACCAGTTATTGTTACGTTTCTGGAAGTTTTATTGTAAGAAGCAAAGCTATAATGCGGTATGTGTTCAAGTAGTATTAAATCGATTATCGATTTTCTGAATCGTAAAAAGCGATATAACATAATGCATACAGATGCAATACATAAACATACAGGCGCACATGCTAACAGTGCAAAACAGAGGCACACATGGCTAAAAATAGAAGAAACTAGAAAAATGAATATAAATATGTTGGGGGGATTGAATAGTTTTGTCATGTTTTTAAATGCCTCGTGTTTGATAATTTCTTGAAAGCAAAGCTTATCAATTAAAATACATTCAGAGTAAATATGGCGTGATTCTTGCATGCACGATCAAAAATTTTCATCTTATTCAAATCCGCTATTAAAAAATCAAATACATCACAAGCAATTCGTGTGTAGCTGTGATAAGCTTAGTGGCAACTTATAATCTAATTTAAAAAAAAAAAACGTGTAAGTGTTTCCAAACTACATAATCAACGAGGAAAATTCTCGCACCAGTAGATATCTCGCTGCTTATGCAATTTTCTACCTGTATAAGAGCCAGGTAGATCTTAACAATGAGTACTGTTACCACATCTGAGCAGGAGCTGCAAGAATACTTATCCTGCCTAGACAGAGTTCAAAATAGACCGTAGCATAGTAAGAATTGACATTTTCTCTTCCCTGCAACCTCTTTTTTCCACAGGAGAGATGTTGTGAGCCCGTTTCTTCCATCATTATTTTATGCAAGTGCTCGTCTGAGCTCCAATCTATAGTCCCCCTTGCCAAACCTTCACAAAAACACTCGTCTACCTGAAACCACTATAAATATTTTGCATCACACTTTATCTGTGCCTTAACCTAAACGTAGATTCCATGAACAAAGCTTCTTTCTTAAAACTGTACCCTTTTCCTGCGGTCCTGGATATGACCTTAAACTATATCCAGTGGTGAGGCTCTAGATTGCGGGCTTTGTGGAGTATTGAGCCACCCTTTAATTGAAATTGCTCTTAGGTCCACTCTGACCCGGAATGGTAATACCTGTTATGGTCCCAACTATGGGTTAAATAGAAACCGACTTGAAAACAACAAATATATTCTATTAAAAACATTTTCTTCCAAATCTTTGGATTAAGCATTAAATAACCTGAAAAGGGTTGACATGCGTAAAACAAAAACAATCAACCAACCTTTGCTTTCCAATCGAATACAGCGTCCTTGATGAGTCGTCCCCTTAAGTAATCCAATTTACCAAATTTCCCTCTACTAACGATTTCTACGACATTGTCCCTATTCACTACCGTACACTTATTAACCATTATCCTCGAGTGGCTCCGGGTCGTCATAAGTGGTGAAACTTTTGTAAAAAAAAAAAACGTGTGTCAAACGGTACAATTATGTCTAAATTTGTGGCTGAAATTTGGCTTGGATAGATGTTCAAGATTTTTGGTGGTATTTTACATTTTTATTTGACCTGTCACGATATCCGTTAATTATTTACACTAATGAGTCCCAACTCACCAAGGCTAAATGCCACTAAAGGATAACAGTTTATGAGATTTTCAGTTGATTGATAGTCAATAGACCGAGAGGATTGAAAACAATGGGTGGAATAAGAAGAATTATAAGAAGAATTATAAGAAGAATTATATTATTTAAACAGAAAGGTCGATAATGATTTGTTAACGTAGTAATTGTACACAATTATGCTCTTGTCAAGTGGTAAGTTGTCTCGTTTGATTGTGTTTGGGTATGGTTATTTCTGTGGCATCAGAAGAGCCTCAGTGTTTTGCATCTGCTGATAATTATCCTTGGGAATTATTCCAAGGTTCTGATAACTTCAGCCCAGAAAAAAAAAATAATGTTCAGCGAATAGTAGAAGTTGTGCGAGAATAAGACAAAAATACTCATCTTAGAAACAGTTGGTCCCGGGAACAGTAAATCTCCCGCTTTGTCAGAAACTAATGGACAAAATAGGGAAGCAAGAGTTACAAAATTGACAAAATTACAATTCATGGTGCACTTTTTATTTTTTATGAATGAATTCCAAGATATTCCCATGCCGTCCATGTCGTCCACCCAAGTTTTATAAGGATGAACAACCTAATGCACAGTTATGTGTACTAGTTGCATATGGGTAAAGATATCGAGAATATCTGAATATTCCGTAAGACCTCATTTCACACCAATAAAATATCGTCGTTGGCGTAAAAGAAACCCATGTCATTAATTTTCCTCATTCTTTATCTGTGCCTAAATCAAAGCGTAGATTCCATGACCAAAGTTTCTTTCTTCGAAGTGCACTACTGTGTAACTCTCTTCCGTTTGCCTGTTTCCTATCTGACTACAACTTGGATGTCTTCAAGTCCAACATAAACAAATTCCTGATGAACCGCCCTCTTAAGTTAGATACTTTATAAAATATCCAACGATTACTACGATACTATCCCATTGATTACTGTACACGCAATAACCCTTATCCCCGAGTAGCTTCCGGGCCTTGAAATGCGATGACCTCCATGTAAAAATAAAATTTGATCGCGAGTATTTATAGACTTCGAGGACCCGTTAGAGGATTCTACTATTTTTTCAAAATAGCCCGACCTTTATATGTAAAATCCAGTTGGAAAAAAAGAATACACTCGATTTCCTCAATGAATTGCTCTCCGGATTCAGACACGTCAATTGTCCATAGTGCAGCAATCGCACACAATTTCCATTCTTCAACTTTAAAAGATTTTTGTGAAATGTTGCCAAATCAATAATATCACAAACGTTCTATAGTAACCGGCATCCTTCGTTGATACCCTGAAAAGACCCCTGAAGAAAACAGGCACATCCTCAAGACAAGCCGTACAATATATATAATAACAATTAGCACTAATATACCATTATCCTTATTCCTAGCCGGGTTGACGTCTGTACGTAAAACCAATTCTGCGTCCGGTAAGGCATATCTCAAATAATTCCGACCAAACAAATAGGACGCTATTAACTTAGAAAAAACGTTTTTCGTGCGATAGTAAATCTTTTAAGGAATTAGGTATAATTGGGAGGAGAGTTGAGTATATGATCAACATAATTAATTTATTCACAAGAAAATTTGAAATTAATCAGAAACGCTAATCACATACTTTCATCAGTAGTCCTTCTTAAGATCTTTAGTTGAATGCTATCATTTACAATACTTTAAACAAGGTAATGCCGTAAACGGCTCTTGACCAACGCTGTTTGTCATGTTAAAAGAAAATGATTGATGTTATCGTTGGTAAATCAAAGGAAAAAGGGTATTGAGAGTCTTGTGGAATAGATATATACAAGTGAGCGTTATAATAATTTATTTACGCACACATAAACGGTTTCAACTCTGACTAGAAGTAAGTATAGCTCTTAAAGAATGTGAATATGCTAAAAGAGAACCCTAACACTCGGATCGAATTTTCTAATTCTTAAATAGTTAAGATACGAGGTCCCTTCAATAAGTTTCAAACCTATTTTCATATGGGTACTTTTATTGATAGTACACACATGAAACTGTAATCCCCTTGGAAGTAATCTCCTCCGGCTGCAAGGCACTTGTACTGTTCAAACCTTTTCTGAAATGCCCACCTATGGAATTTCTCTTGTGGAAGCGTGTTAATGACTTACGTAACAGACTCCCAATAGGGAGAGTGGGGAACTGCCTTGATGCCCTTTTTGGTCAAATAGTTTGTAACAAGGATGGAGCTGTGAATTGGCGCATTTGCGCAAATCCTTCGCATTTTCAGTTCCTCGCGAATAATTGTGTTTAAAGTTCCCACACTGTCATCAAACTGTGAACTTATTGTCTCTATAGACACACGACAGTTCGTGTCCATGAAATTCTTTATTTGGCCAATCAACTCTGGTATTCTAACTTCCTTACTCCCCCACACAGTTCCTCATCCTTCACAAAAATATTGCCTTCCTTGAATCGCTTATGCCACTCAACAAGTGATCCATGTAAGATGATCGAAAAGCAGAGTGAAGAAATCCATACGATTCTGAAACATTTTCCTCGAAGTTTAAAACAGAATTTTATTGCATATCGTTCTTCTAAAGTGACCTAACGTTAAGATCGCAGTTTTGAAATTCACCAGATGTGGCCATCTGGCTTTAGTAGGGTGTATTCCAATTCCTGCTCTCCCTGTTCATTTAAACCTTAAATAAAATCAAATGCTCAGTCATGTCATAAGATGTGTATCAAAACATGGTGAATTTTCTAGTCTCCAACAATTTTAAATGGAAAAAATGTCTGGAAAATTATTAAAAGCACTTCCTATCAGATATTTCGAAATGAGACAAAAGACATTCATTTCGTTTAGAAATATTGTAAATGATGGAAAATTACGATTAACAGATGGACAAAATTTAGAAGCAAGTAGTCTCAGACATCATATGCTTTTATAATCCGTACGATTAAGCAAATTTGTTTGAATATTACTTGTAAATTATGTCTGAATGAGAACCTAAAAATATAAATACATGAAATCGTCTAAAAATAAGAAGTTAAGATGCTCAAACTTTATGAACAGAATTTGATTTTGGAGTAGCTATTAAATATTTCTGCAATAATAACAATATTTAGCAAATATGAACTATCAATTAAGATGGATCTCATATTAATATAGTCTGTTAAGCATACTTGTGAATGGCAGGTCAAAACATTTGCTAATGAAATGGATATTTTTAATTACGTAAGATTTAGCACTTATCAAAGCACAGAGGCAGCTCGAGGATAAGGGTTTGTGCGATTTTGAAATTTAGTAGTTAACTCGAAATATATATTTGCTGGAATTAAACATAAACATACAGTGTACTTTACTTTCAGTACTGTTTTATAGTACTGTTAAGCCCTACTCCTGTATTTTGCGCTGTTGAAATAAATAAAAATTATTGCTTTCAAAGTGGTATTTATGAATCATTATTAAATATGAGCTCAATGGCTGACTATAGTCGAGGGCGACGGAAAGGCTCCCTTTACGTTTGCTGCTAAACAGAGGTGTAGGAGAGAACTGCGGTCCATCTCCACGATTATTTCACTTCTGGTGAATAAGGGTGACTTTGAGGCAGAAGAAAGGTTAGGGTTAGGATTAGGGTTAGAAGGCGGCTGGTGATGAAGACTCTTTTATAATGTAAGCAATGAGAGAAAAAAAGAATAAATAAAAGGAACTATGCTCAAACTCTCGTACATATGTACCGTACACGTTTGCTGTTTTGTTTATTATTTAATTAATTATTACTAACTAAACGTTTGCTGTCTTGTTTATTATTATTTATTTAATTATTACTAACTAAACGTTTGCTGTCTTGTTTACTATTATTTATTTAATTATTTCTAACTAAACGTTTGCTGTCTTGTTTGTTATTATTTATTTAATTATTACTAACTAAACGTTTGCTGTATTGTTTATTATTATTTATTTAATTATTACTAACTAAACGTTTGTTGTCTTGTTTATTATTATTCAATTAATTATTACTAATTAAACGTTTCTGTTAGGTTTGCTTTTACTTGTTACTATCTTTTTACGATTGCCTTTACTTTTACGGGTGTGTGTGTTTATCACCGTTCTTACATATACGGGCGTGGGTGTGTATGCTCTTACGTATGTTAAGTGCAGTTTACTGTTATATGTGTGTGTGTGTGGGTGGGTGTTCTTATCCTTAAACCGTTTCTTGTCTTGAAATCTCCGAGACGTGTATGTGTCATGTATAATGCGTACATACCTGGTTTCCTTGGCCAGCGGATGATATGTTCTGTCGCTGGTCTGCCATCTGGTTTTGAAGTGGTCACTGCAGACAGATGCCTCGAGAAACAACAAGATGGATTTGAAGCTTCAATTTTTTATTTCAAGGCAAGCCTATCATATCGGAACCTGATTGTTGGGAGAGACCTGAAATCTCCAACCTGCTTCCTCTATTGCTTAAAATCAACTCTCAGCCCATGTGGTCGTCAACCGAAAGCCTACGACCACAATTCCAGTGTCACTCCTAATTTCCGGTGCATTCACTCTAGGTTGATACCTGTGAAACCTAACCTTTTGTGACCCCGCCAACTCACTGATGGGAAATGAAAATATACTTACATAACTTTCTATTTCTAAAACTATCTATATAGCAATTAAGCAGGGGTTGTAATACTACACATACACCTATACAAAGTACACCTGTGTACCATATTAATATGAATATCAATACACAACAAAACACACACACACATATATATATATATATATATATATATATATATATATATATATATATATATATATAAGTTTCTTGGTTCAATTTTAAATTCCGAAAAAACAACATATAGAGACATATATTCGATTTAAGAATTTATTGCTTGACAAATGGATATATAGAAGGAAATTAAAATAACCCCTTCTATATATTCCTTTTGTCAAGCAATAAATCTTAAATCGAATATATGTCTCTATATGTTGTTTTTTCAGAATTAAAAATTGAACCACGAAACTTATATATTGCTCTATTCTTAAATATTGAGCTTTTCCTTTTTGGCTAGGATCTCCTTGAAAGTATTACTTCAAGTAATATCTATCAGGATTTTTCATCTGAATTTCTATCAATGTCTTATCTCGCTTATATATATATATATATATATATATATATATATATATATATATATATATATATATATATATATATATACTAGCATGCCACCCGGCATTTCCCGGTATTGGCCGACATTGCCCGGTCATAAAATATGCTTAAGTCTGATATTTTGATTAATGCAGATTTTGTATTTATTATTATATCATATTGAAGGCAAGCTATAGAGTAATGATTTAAAATGTTTTTTTAAAAAACGACTCATACGCCACACTCTAGGATCAAAATCAAATCGTTTAGCTTACGACTTACTTTTTCATTTGTGGTAAAAGCCTGAACTATGAAGACATGTTTGCTGTGGGGCTACAACTTAAAACATAAACTAATAGCTATTACGTTACGCATGCATATTTCTAATGCCGTCGTTAGAACTTCACTTGAGAAATTCCATTTTCTTTTTAATTTTCAATTTTGCACCGATTTTCGCTGGCTAAAATAAAATATAAACTTTTGGATGGGTTGAGTACCCTATATATATATATATATATATATATATATATATATATATATATATATATATATATATATATATATATATATAAAGTTTTATTTCTGTAAAACTAAAAACTGACAGAGGAGTTTGGTAGGTAAACTATTTTAAACAAATATATATGCATACATAAATATTTATAGAATAATGTTTGAGTTTAATAAGACTTTTTACGCAAATATTACGCAAGTATAAATCATGTAGAATATCTGCACGAATATAATTACACGTAATAGTAAACTAAAGATGATTAACCCATGAGAAAACAAAAAAATATTAATTAAAATAAATGTTTAAAAGAACCTGCAAATTAGCTAGATCTTTTTGCGCATGACTGCGATTCCACGACGTATATATAACAAAGTTGTATTTTCTTTTTAAATAAATAGAAAAAAGGTTTTTAATATGTATATCAATACACAAAAAAAAACAAATATATATATATATATATATATATATATATATATATATATCTTTCAACCACGGCGATTTTAGTCATTTAGAACTGCTTAAAAACTTAACCGTTTACTCATTTTACGACCAAATTTCAAAAAGTTATTACAGCTCACATTCTCAGCTGTATTGTATTTTTTGTTCATTTGCGTTCGGTAAAACAAAAGTTATGATGAATTTTGTGATTTCAAAATGATTAAAAAAAACGTAAGGCGGTAAGTGACATCTTTTATGCCTGGTTTTCATAGCAACCACGTCGCTTCATCGGCTAGTGTTGCTACTAATTCACTGCTGTGGCGAAAAGAGAAGTAACAATTGAACTAGACAGAACCAAAGGAGGATATCTAAAAAAACGCGTGTCGTACATTGTTATAACATATGTGTAGTTTACATTGATGGGGGCAAAAATAAGACTGAAATTAAACAAAAAACATACATTTATTGGAAGCCTGGAAAAATCATGGATTACAATAGAAAAATGTGAGCATGAAAAGTTGTATGGTTAAACGTAAACATGGAAAAGTAAAGAACTAGTTGTTAGAACTGTAAAAGAAATAAACAAGATATTCTAGTAAAAAATATAATAAATTTATAACTTAGCATATTGCAGCATTAAGAATATTTTTAATTCATTTTATAACATTATATAATCAATTCGTAATGCTGCTATATTTTAAGTTACAAATTTATTGTATTTTTTTACTAGTATATATTGTCCTTTTCTTTTCCAGTTGAACCAACTAGTCTTTTACTTTTCCATGTTTAAGCTTAACCATATTACTTTTCATGCTCGCATTTTTGTATTGTAATATACTCATGTACAAATATTACATATATATATGTGTGTGTGTGTGCGTGTGTGTGTGTGTGTGTGTGTGTAAATGTATCACTTGTTTTCCCTTGGCATTATTTGCCAATTAAGCATATAGTTTACGTATAAAAAACGTTTTTATCATACTGTTGAAAGTATGCATATAAAATGTTATTTTGTAGTTTTATTTGGAAGATATATATGCGCGCGCGCGTGTGTGTGTGTGTGTGTGTTGTAAAGGAGAGGGAAAATAAATAGATAAATGGCCAACAGTACGGAATTAATGACTCTAAATTCAAAATTATGGAAAAAAGTAATTGATATGACGTCGTTTTATTCTAAGGTATTAAAAGCGTTCGAAACAAATTTTATATTTTTTTTTAATTTCGGAAAAATTTTAAATATTTCATGTCGCGTACCTGTAAGGGATAATTATTTTGGTTTAGTATCGAAAAATATATGTGGAATGACGAAGTTGGAGTGAAACAAGAGTTTCGTAACCTCAACTGCACTGGCAGCAGTATTGAAAAATCGAAGAATACCGAAAAGAAAGCTGGAATAAGCTGATGTTCTATGAGTTGTCGATAAAAAGATTGTTTTTTAGTCATGTTCATCCTTAAAAAGGCATATCGCACCTCGGACAAAAGAGGCTTCTGTTATTGACTATGCCTATAAAAGATTAACAAAACGTTGGTTCACATTACATTTAAACTTCTGCATTTCAGTACAGTGAAGGAAGTAGGCAGTAGGTAGGTAATTCTAATGTCTAGCTGTTTGAGGGAAGAAACTATTATAGTAGAGAGATTTCTCGTATTTAGAGACCTAAACAGTGAAGGGTGAGATTTTGTTGCTAGGAGGATTTGTCGGCGATATGTACGTCGAGAGAACACGAATGCAACGAGTTCATCAGAGCACATTCCATTAAAATATTTGTAACACAGGCACAGAAATGCAACATTGCGGCGATGGGACAGGGGTTGGAGCTTACTTGACAAAGTGGGGCCTATTAGATTGAAAACTATTATTAGACCTTATCCAAGACTAGTGGTAGATGCACCAGCCCAGATGGGGCAACAATACTCCATGCATGGGAGAATGGTGGGTTTGTGGAGGTACCGGATGCTCTCAAGTGTGAGTAATCTTCTAACTCGATAGAGGGAATACCTCATATTTGCAGTAGCCTTTGCAATGTCCTCAATGTTCCAGTTCATATTGCCCGTGAATGTTAGGACGACGAATTTGAAAAAGAATTCTTATTTTCTACAAAGTGTCACCCATCAAAGTATTGACCAGGTTCATCTTCCAAACTTCACCGACCTGAGTAGAACCTGCGTTTCGACCTGATATACCCATAAGCTACAAATGGCATTCAATTATGCTTATTCAAAGACAATCTCCTCCTAATAATACAGCGTCGGTTCCATTAATGAACGTTCCTTGAAATGTCTCTTAACTTATAGATGACAACAAGAGAAATCCATCGAGGAATTTGCTTGCCTTTCAGTTTATCTTTATTTCAATCGCATACCATTTGTTGTTTCACGGCCAATTACGAATCGCGTAAGGTCGATTACCCGATATTTTATATAGTATCAATATCAATGATATTAATTGATCTATTATTATCGCCTTAATCACCAGATTCCATGGAATGCTGGCGTGCTACTTGCTTTCTATTTGTGATGATAAGATGGCGGAACTTCCGTTAAATAATCGATCTCTTTTACGTTGAAAATTATTAACGGAATCGCAAGTGCATTGAAATCATTTGTCGCAAGAATAAACTAAATCCACCAACTTTTTCATATTGCATATATTTCTAAAACCTTACAAAAAAGAATTTAACCGGATAAATGGTATCATACTTTTTTAAAAGAAAATATAACATTTTGTTTCGCGATAGATAGCTTGTAAAATTATACAGACATACACACAAAAAAGTTGAAGAGCTAAAAAACTGAAGTTGTACCATAAAAAGTAGCTACCTATTGAGTGAATTTATTTATTTTTCTACATAGTCAACAGCATTCTCAATACACTTTCTACTGCGATGACCGATGGCTGTTCACGAGTGTCCGGACGCACTTTGTTCATATAAAAGTCATTCCGAAAGTAAGGTAAACATCCTTTCAGTAAACATAATAGATTTTAACAGAAAGTAAAACATCTGATGAAAGTTATGTCCAGCACTGTATGTATATATATATATATATATATATATATATATATATATATATATATATATATATAAAGAGAGAGACAGACAGACAGAGACAGAGACAGCAAAAAAGGACAAACCGAGTTGTGTTCATCAAAGTTTCGTCTTTATTTCGAAACTTTCTTTGAATGAATGAAATTAAGAAAACAAAATACCATTACAAATATTTGACAATGTTGAAATTGCATATATACATTTATATATATATATATATATATATATATATATATATATATATATCTGAGGGTGTATGTATATATATACATATATATATTTAGTCATCGACATACAATCCTGTTTCGCTGTATCACAACTCATCAGTGCCGCTAGACTAGCATCACTCCCTAGCCAACCAAGGATTGAACCTAGAACCGTCGTGTTGACAGTCGAGAGAGAGAGAGAGAGAGAGAGAGAGAGAAAGAGAAATAAATAAAAACATGGATATATATATATATATATATATATATATATATA
This sequence comes from Euprymna scolopes, assembly GCF_053919585.1. Classification (NCBI taxonomy): domain Eukaryota; kingdom Metazoa; phylum Mollusca; class Cephalopoda; order Sepiida; family Sepiolidae; genus Euprymna; species Euprymna scolopes. The sequence goes on from NC_136482.1 coordinate 189,240,875, forward strand.
TATATATATATATATATAGATAGATAGATAGATAGATGGATGGATAGATGGATGGATACGCGAGGACAGAGAGATAGATAGAAATAGATACAAAATAGATAGATAAATATGGCTAGATAGAGCAAACTAGCTAGATATAAATACATATAGAAAAGTAGGTAGGTAGATATAGTTATTTATATATATATATATATATAGTAAGATTTCAGCCCGGCGTTGCCCGGGTGTTTTGGGTGTATGTTGAGCAAAAACAAATTGTTGTAGAATGACAGGCTCGAACCTGTACCGCAAATGGACAAAAAAAACGGAGGGAAAAAAATTGACGTCTTTGTAGTTACGACCACCGCCAAACCGTAAGTGACGTAGGTTTTAATTAAGGCTAGACAATAGAAAGGAGAGGATGAATTTCAAAAATATCGGCGAAAAAAGCGACTCCCCCTGTAGAAAAGTGGCCAGTTGAATGTGAAGATATTAATGTTTTTAGCCAATTTTTCGATATTTGTCGTCAGAAAGGTCGAACTTCAAAACGACACTGATCTTGTAAAAATCCGTCACCTCTGTCGAAAGTTTTAGGCACACATGCAAACATACATACATACATACATACATGATGATGATTGCAACGTCTTGTCAGACGAGTGCCACTCCCTCGGGTACTGAAAGTCCATGAGCCGAAAATGACTATAGTCCTGCCGGCAAGATTCACACGCACAAGCAGACATGACACTGAAGACGGTCACTGATGTATATACATATATATACATGCACGCATGCATACATATATACACATGCATACACATACACACATACAAATAACCCACATATATGCATACATACATACACATTACATATATCCATACATAGACATACTTATACATACATAAACATACACAAGACGGCCATTAGCATACATACATATATATATATAAACGCAAATATACATATCTACACATATATACATACATATCTGTAAACATACACACATATATATACATACACCATGAATAATACAAATACATACGTATACAGACACACATGCATACATACTGATATACATACATACATACATACACATATGCAAATACATACACACATATACATACATATACCCATACGTACACATATGCGCATACATATATGCATACACTTATCTACATATATATACACGTGCATAAATATGCAATCATACACATATACATACATGCTCATACATACATACACATATATATGCATACATACACATGCCTACATCTGCATACATCTACATGCATACACACATGCATAAATACACATACACACGCCTATATACATACATGCACATAGATACACACACAAACATATATACACATACATATATACATACATATACAAATAGATATACACACATATACATACACATGTACATAAACATACATACACCTATACATAGATACATATAACGATGGCAGATCAATTATTACATGATTCCAGCATTTCAGATCTACACGCGTCACAACTTTTCCATAGCAGTAGGACCATTTTTTATAGACAAATGCCTGAGGGAGTATCTATACCTGATGGTGTTACAGAGCTTTAGCTTTGTACGACAGCTAAATCTCTCTCTCTCTCTCTCTCTCTCTCTCTCTCTCTCTCTCTCTCTCTCTCTCTCTCTCTCTCTCTCTCTCTCTCTCTCGGTTCAAAATGTTGACATCCAACAACAAGCAAGAGCAAGATAGCCAGCAACAAGTCAAACTGCAGACCAGCTTAATGCGGGCACAGGTTCCCCGCTTTATGTTTTTACCTCAGAGAGTTGCTTCTCTTAGAGGGGTTGCCTTCACCACAGCTTACGGGAGCCACCTCCACCCCACATACACATGGAAATAATACATACATACATACATACATACATAGATGCATACATACATACATTTATATATTGGCAACTAAAAATTTTCGACCCGCACCGATTAAAAAGCTTCCCCTATCTCTGAATACCCTTTATGTAAATTTTCAAATATTTAGACCAGAAATTGTCTTAGTAATTAAGTAGAAAACCGCAGACTTTAACCCTTATTATGACCCCGTTACATTTATTGTTTTGGGTTCAAATCGAGTCATTAAGTTAGATCCATATATAAGGAATCTATATCTAAAATTTAAAGTGTGTAGACCTAAAATTCTCGGAGGAGTTTGGTAGAGTTCTCAAAGGTCAAATAATTGAACTTTGACCCCTTAATCGCCAAATTTTTGGCCGGAAACCGATCACATCGATTTTCCCAAATCTCAGTACTCTGCATATCAAATTTTGAGTCTGTAGACTAAAAATTGACAGAATTATTGCGTAGGGAAATGTACATACACATACACACAGACAGACAGACACTTTCACTTTTATAGATATATAGATAGATAGATAGATATAATTATATATATATATATATATATATATATATATGTATATATATATATGGAAAAATATGCTCATTCAATTATATTTCATCATTTATTTATACCAGTCCTTTCATTTATTAAGTTCGATTTAACTACAGAGCATATACAAATAAATGACAAAAAGTCTACATTCAAAATTCAAAGATGTTTTCTATCTTTATTTCTTTCAGCATGTTAAATATATATATATATATATATATATATATATATATATATATATATATATATATATATTGACAGATGCAGATAGATAGAGATAGATAGATTTAGATACATATATAAATAGATATATAGATGGGTATATATATGGATATGAACAGCCAGAAACTGATTTTGAGGGCAACATTAGAGTACACGTCCGTTAGAACATCGTTAAATGAATAGCATTGATTGAAAATTATCCGGATTGACATTTAAATAAAAGATTGCAATTGTGCTTAAAACGTGTGCGAGAGATACACGGGACGAAGCTCGATAGAGAGACAGATCTATAATCCCAATGAACTCTTCGATTGGCTATGAAAGCATTGATAGTATAACCTTTGGACTTCTTACTTGCGATTTTATGATCGTTTATAAAATAAAACTTCTTTGCTCGTCAGGTTCGCGTTTAAAATCGATTTTTTTTCCTGATTTTTATTTATCTATTTTGCGTGCTTTCTATGTTACAATTGGGGAAATTGAAATCCTGGCTTTTATGCACTTTTCGCAGTCAGGGAAATTATAGCCGTTGTGAAAACCTTACAAATTAGGTTTGCAACATTCGATTTTTGGCCTTTAATTTTGCAAATTGTGTCGATGATAGTATTAAAAAATCTAGTTTTTATGTCAACTCGTTATTCTAAAGAGTTTCAATTATTGTTTAGCAAACG